>NW_020948739.1:6927577-7190847 GCF_900497805.2 Vombatus ursinus
GATAGATAGATAGATAGATAGATAGATAGATAGATAGATAGATAGATGGATGGATAGATGGTTGGATGGATAGACAGAGAATAGATTCATACATTAGTTAGATGATAGAGAGATGGACAGATAGACATGATAGATTGACGTATTAGAAAGATAGATGATAGATATGTTAAATGAATGAGAAATAGGTGATAAGTAATTTATTTAGTACTTACCATGTGCTAGGCAGTGTGCTAAGTAGTAGGGATAAAAAGTATAAGAAAACAAGACAGACTCTACTCTCCAAGAAACTTAAATTTTGAAGAAGGAAAGTATCACATAAGGAGAACTGGAAGGGGTGGGAGAGCAAGGTACCTATGCTGAGGCAAGGCTGTTGGAAAGGAGGTGGAAAAGTCTGGAGAGTAAAGAGTGGAACTAGGAATGAAGGGATCATAGCTAGAGTATCTTGTGAAATGGTAGTCGGGGCAAGGGACCAATAAATCAGGAGAGCGAGCCAGAGGGCAGTAGGGCGACAAGACTGATGGCAAGGAGATGGACAGTGAGATTGATAAGTGCAGCTGGACCTGAAGTAAGCATGACCAGAGCACTGTAAACCGAGGCAAATGCTCCCTTGAGGGCATTTAGATCCCTCTGTCCTCCAAAGGGGAAGACCCCAGGAGAATGCAAAGACCATTGCTTGACATTTAAATTCCCCTTTACTCTAAAGGGAAGAAAACCATGGAAGAAAACAGACAATGCCTGTGAAATTAAAGAAAGGTTTTATTAAGTAGGGAAGAAAAATATAATATGCATGTAAGTACTAACCAGCTGGTGCTGAATAGGACACCAGGTAATAGATGGGAAGAGTTTACATACCTTTTAAACAAAGGAAGGTAATGAATTATGGTGAAAAGGTGGGTTTAGAAAGGAATGAGTCAGTGAGCCCCATCCCAAGGGGAGCAGGGAGTGAGGAATTCTGGGTGTCAAGGCTATGGCCCTTTGATACACAAATCAGAAGGCGTCCCTGGAGATAAGCAGCTTGATAAGGCTTGATAAGGAAATGTCTCCCAAAACAGGATAATTCTGAGAGCTCAATATCCAAAGTTAGGGGAGTCTCTGGAGATAAGGGTGTCTGCTGTAGGTCCATAAACCACCAAATGGCTTAGAGTATGCTTCACAGCTGGTATGCGCTTAATTAGCTTTAGAGTTGCTGATTTTCTGCATGTCCAGCTGAATTTACTCTCAGTCACTACAAAGGACTGTTGGTATATCAAGCCAATACAGCCAGTCCTCATACAGCTCTTCTAGTTACCTGGAGAATTTGGGGAGGATGGGGAGGGTGGGGAGGGTGGGGGCAAGGACTCAAACAAATCAAGGTATCCACTTGCACAGCACCTTATGAAATAGATTAGGGCTAGTCAGTGACTCATCAATCAGAATACAGGTCCACAAGAAATGATGGTGATACAAAAGCAAAAGATCATAAAAAAGAAAAACAAAACAAAGAAATAAAGAAAAATAATGAGAAGCAGTGAAGACAAAGAGCCAGACAGCATAGCTTAACCAAGAACATAACACACTAGTGTAAGGGCCCTCTGGCAAAGCCTGCGCTGGCAGCAAAGACCACGGGGGAGTTTAATTTCTTCCCATCCTGAGAAGAGAGGAAGTATATGTGAGATCAGAAGAGAAGGCCGGTCCTTACAGTAGGAGTTTTGAGGAGCTCTTTTGAGAGAGGAAGATGGTGGGATTACCCCAGGAGGCCTAGAGTCCAGAACAGCACAGCCATAGCAAACACAGTGGCTGGTGGTGTGAGGATATCCACAATTGCCTTCTTCAAACTGAAACCTCCATGAGAGGACCATGTGATTTTTTAAATCATGTTGTGAAAGAAGACACTATTTTTAAAAATTTTTTAAATTTAAAAATTTAAAAATATTTTTAAAAAATAGAAAAGAGGAGAGGCATATTGCTATATCATTTTGTTTTGTTTTGTTTTGTTTTAAATCATGGTTGTTTGCTCTGGTAGCTGGAGCACTGAGAGAAAAACAGATCCATGGAAATGACGATCTTTCCCCAAACTCCTTTTGCCTTACTTCATCTGGGTGCAATGGACATCCATTTCTTATTATGCTCTTTTAAAAAAAAAATCTGTTAAAGCCTGCATTTGCTAGATCTAATTTTATTTCTCATAAATACCTTTTGTTGAGCCTATCCTCACATTTTCTTTGTTTGCAGCAAAAGGGCATAGGGTATCTTTGGGAGAGAGCAAACTTTCCAGCCCATTGGTAGAGTTTTTACTCTCTAACTGGGAGCATAAACAATCACAAGCTATTTTATAACCACACTTCTGAGAGGAGAATTACTACAAACTTGGACCGTTTAAAATTTGCCTCTTCAAACGTGAACCTGACATAGTAGTGACTGAAGGTTACACTTGACTAAATCTTATTTTTTGTCTGTCTGTCTGTCTATCTCCTCTCTCTCTGTCTCTCTCTCCCTCTTTTGGGACAGGGTTACTAAACTGGTAGATGAAAGGAAGACTGTAGATATACTTTCCCCTAGATCTTAACAGAGCTTTTCATAAAACATCTCTTGCCATTCTTGTGGAGAAGATGGAAAGACGTGGACTAGATAATACAATCAAATGGACTGGTGGGATGGTCAGACCAGACACTCCAAGTGAGATTCTTAGTGGTTCATTGTCAATATGAGTGTCTGGAATATACTCCCTCCTCATCTGAACTTCACGGAATCTTTCTCTTCTTTCAAGATGCTTCTCAATACCTACTACAGGAAGCCTTTTCTGACCTCTCCCCACCTCAATGCTAGTGCCCTCCTTCCCTTCTATTTAACTATCTTAATTTTATGTATGTATACACAGACACACATATATACATATATGTATATATCCATACATAAACACACATGTGTGCATGTATACATATACACATGTATATATGAGTAGTAATTGTTTCAGTTTTTTGTGTTTGTATCCTTGAGAGAGAAATCGTTTCTTTTTTTTTTTTTGTATGTGTATCCCCAGCACCTAGTTCAGTGTTTGGCACATTGTAAGTACGTAATAAAATGTTTGCTGATTGATTGATTGAATATGGCAGGTAGTCTCCGGTAAAGTACCTTAGGGATCTGTGTTTGACTCTATGCTGTTTAACAGTTTTATAACAGTGACTTAGATGAAGACATATAAGGTATGTTCATTGGATGACACATAACACACGGCAAGCAGATAACCCAAAGCTGGAATAGTTAACATGCTGGATGACATTCCCACTTTCTTCAGTTGATTTCTGCAAGGCATGATCATGAGGTCCTCCCCATCCTGGTTGCCTTTATAGGGACCTTCTCTTTCTTATCATTGTCTTTCCTAAAATGTGACACCTGGACTGAAAACAATCCACCAGGTGTGGCCTGAGGGAGAGGGGAGTATCTTAATGCAGGACTATATCATGATGGTTCTTTTGTTTTGTTTTTGGTAGAAGGAGCTGGCTGTTAAAATAGCTTATTGACTCATACTGATTTTTGCAGTCTACGAAGACTTGCATTTCAAAACACAAATTCTTTATCCACAAAAGTCTGTCTCCAGTGCTTCACTATGTCATGGAAAAGACCCATATGATTATACATATTTGTTACATGGGTTTTGTTTTTCTTTTTTCTTTTTCAGCTGGAGAAGAGGGAGAAGTAGGAGAGTGAATAAATTAATTTGTTCATTTTTTTTTAAAGAATTTTTTTTAAAGAAATGAATGGACTGGGTCCCCTCTTCAAGAAGCAGTCCAGCTGCACACAGAGAGGCTTATCTTGAGCTTGCCACTGGGTGATGAATTGTTTTGGCCATGGGACAAATAGAAAATTCTGCAACGATGGAGCCTGAGTGTTGAGGAAAAAGAAACAGATGGTATGAAGAATCATGTAGTTCCTAGATTGTTTATAGACACTAATTTAACTATTGATTCTCTTTTGATATACTTCTGGAGAAGATTGAACCACATCCCTATTGACCCTGTCACTATAAATGAAAGCAGCAGCATCCAGATGTGGCAGCTGAAAGGAAGGCTCTCTTCCTACAGGCAAGTCAGCTGTTCTGTTCTTGTGATGCTACAGAAACAAGAAACATTCCATAAGACACTGGGTCACCTTGACTTAGTATGCCTGTGGTGAAAGTAAGTAAATAGATAAATCTAAAGGCAGTTGCAGCCAAAGATGAAGAAGTAGAGCATTACTAAATCACTATTGATTAGAGAAATGCAAATTTAAACAAAAAACAAACCTCACACCTATCAAATAAGCTAACATGACAGACAGAAAAGGAAAATAATAAATAGTGGAGGGGATGTGGGAAAATTGCTGGTTCAACTATTCTGGAGAGCAATTTGGAACTGTGCACAAAAGGCTATAAAGCTGTGCATACCCTTTGACCCAGCAATACCACTACTAGGTCTGTATCCCAAAGAGATTTTTTTTAAAAAAGGCAGTGGGGAGGGGAAAGGACCTATTAGTACAAAAATATATATAGCAGCTCTTTTTGTGGTGGCAAAGAATTGGAAATTGAGGGGATGCTCATCAATTGGGAAATGGCTGAACAAGTTGTGATATATGATTGTGATGGAATACTATTATGCTTTAAGAAATGACAAGAAGGCTGATTTCAGAAAAACCTAGGAAGACTCATATAAACTGATGCAAAGTGAAATGAGCAGAACCAGAACATTGTACACTTGTACACAGTAACAGCAATCAATTGTATGAAGATCAACTGTGAATGCTTTAGCTATTCTCAGCAATACAATGATCCAAGACAATTCCAAAGGACTCATGATGAAAAATGCTCTCTGCCTCCAGAGAAAGAACTGATGGAGTCTGAATGCAGATCGAATCATACTATTTTTCATTTTCTTTATTTTTTTTCATGTTTTTCTTGGTTTATGTCTTCTTTCATAACATGACTAACATGGAAATATGCCTTACATGATTTCACATGTATAACCTATGTCAAGCTGCTTGCCTTCTCATTAAGGGGGAGAGGAGGAAAGGAGGGAGAGAATTTGGAAGTCAATTTATTTTTAAAAAAATGAATGTTAAAAATTGTCTTTATATGTAATTGGGAAAAATACTATTTTTAAAAGAGAGAAAAAATGTAGAGCATTGAAAGGAAAAACCTGATAAGATCTTTGAAACTAAGTCAACATATGAGTTGAGGGAGTAAAATGAGTGGTCAGTCAGCTGACTTTTCTCTGCAGTGACACCTGCAGATTATACTGGTAATAAGTGGCAGAAGAACTCATATCCAGGTCTCCTTACTCCAAACTAGTGTTTTTATCACTATATTATAATTGCCCTCTCTAAAGATATTGTTCCTGTTACCTACCATTCCTTGGAAAAGTTTAACCAATAATGATGATGATGATATCACTTTGTGGTTTACAGAGCATTTTCTTTTCCATAACCCTGTGGAGTAGACATTGGAGATATTATTAACTCAGTTTTACTGATGAAGAAACTGAGGCTCACAGATGCTTGAGGATCCACTCAAGGTCACAGAACTACTATCAGAGCTAAGAATTGAACCTGGGTCTTTCCTGACTTGGTTTACTATACCAAAGTATCTCGTGTAAAGCTGAAAATTTAACAATCAGCTTTGATGAACCAGAAACTGACTCAGCCATGAAGAGACATTGCAGGCAAAGCAAAAACCAACTCAAAACATAAGATTATTGACAAAGTTTTACATAGGTCAATGCACGGAAACTGCTGGAGCCAACTTATACTAGTTCATCAGAAGTGATTATTAAATTTTTCAATGTGAATATTTACATCTTGGAAATCAGCAAAAGCTACAAATCAGGATTTGCTACATTGTTTTGTTGATTGTCTAGACTTAAGACAGTGATGCAGAAAATGTTAATAATACAGTTGTTCAGTTGGGTCTGACTCTTCAAGACCCCATTTGGGGTTTTCTCAGCAAAAATACTGGAATGGTTTGCCATTTCCTTCTCCATTTTACAGATAAGGAAACTGAGCCAAACAAGTTTAAGTGACCTGCTGGGGGGTGGGGGGGGGTGTCACACAGTGTCTGAGGTCAGATTTGAACTCCCATCTTCCTGACCCCAGGCCCAACACTCTATCTACTGCACCACTTACCTGCCCCTACCTAATAATAGTTAGTATTTACATAGTGCCAACTTTGTGCTAGAAGCTATGTTAAGCACCTTACAAACACTATCTTATTTGATCCTTACAACAATCCTGAGAGGTAGGTACTATTATCTCCATTTTACAGATGAGGAAATTGAGGCAAACAAAGGTTAAGTGACTTGCCCAGGGTCAAAAAGCTAATAAATATCTGAGGTTGGATTTGAATTCAGGTCTTCCTGACTCCAGAATTTTATCCACTGGGCCAGCTAGCTGATTTCTGTACTCGTGGTACCCCTCTCCCAACTTACCCTATTTCTGTTGAGAGTGCCAAAATCCTTGCCAGTTTCACAATTTAATGTCATCCTCAAGTGTTCACTCTTCCTCACTACATATGTCTAGTCAGTTGCTGAATCTTGCCATTTCTATCTTCACAACAGCTCTGGTATACATCTCTTCCCTACTCACCCAGCCACCATCTTAGTAGAGACACTCATTACCCCTTACCTAAAATGGTCTCCCTGACTCAAGTCGTCCTTGCTCCAATCTAACCTCCACAAATTGATTTTCCTAAGGCACACATATGACCATTTTACAATGCCCCTTCGCCCCACTCAATAAACTTCAGTGACTCCCTATCACCTCTAATATAGTCTTTGGCAATTACTCATCCAGTTAGTCAATAAACATTCATTAAATGTTTACTACATGCCTTGCACTGTGCTAAGCACTAAGGACATAAAGAAAAATGCTTGAGGATCAGCAAATCACCTGAAATTCAGTGTTGCAAAGTTGCCTACAAACACTGAATAGATTAAGTGACCCGTCCATGGGGTTACAGAGCTAGTTTATTTATGTCAGAGGCAAAACTTAAAACCTGGGTCTGTCTGACTCCAAGGCCAGATCTCTTGATGCAGTGGACGATGCACTAGACTTGTAGGCGTGAAGATCTAAATCCAGTCTTGTCTCAGCCCATGCCTTATTCGCAGTATGACCTTGGCCAAGTCACCTAATCTCTTTAAGCCTCAATCTCTTTATAGGTAAAAGGGATGGGATTGGAGCTAAGGGATTCTTTCATCTCTAAATCTATGATTTTATCATTTAAATGACAAAACTATAATTCTTTAGTTGAAACAGACTTCAAGGAAACATGAGCAAAGTGATAGAAACGTTATTGTAGGGGCAGCTAGGTGGCACAGTAGATACAGCACTGGCCCTGGACTTACGAGCATCTGAGTTCAAATCCAGCCTCAGACACTTAACTAGCTATGTGGCCCTGGGCAAATCACTTAATCCTGATCATCTCTAAAAAACAAAAACAATAACAAAAGAAATGTTATTTTATCAAGTGCCACAGTCTATTGAATTTCTAGTTCTACATATTTTCAATTTAGGCTTGGACAAATACCTGAGAATGGTATGTTTGAGGAATCAGGATATCGCAACAAGATAATAATAATAATAATAGCCAATATTTACATAGCATAGCACTTTAAGTGTGCAATTGTTTTACATAGATCATTTAATTTTTACAACTCTTTAAGTATGTGTTATTATAATCACTATCTTACAGATGAGGAAACCGAGGTTCAGAGAGGATAACTGACCTGCCTACAGTCACAAAAACTAGACAGAGACCTAGATCATCCTGGCACCAAAGTCCCTCTGGAGCCAAATGGAACAAGTTTAATCCCTCCTCCACATAAAAGTCCTTCAAAGTCATCTCTTCTCCAAGATAAACAGCCCCAAATTTTTCAACTGATCATCACAGATGTACTCAAGGCCTTCACCATCCTGGTCACCTGTCTTTCCACCTCACCCTGATGACTCATATTAAATTTGCAGTATACTAAAACTCCCAATCTTTTTTATTTTTAAACTTGCTAGTTATGCCACTTCCTGTCTTGTACTTGTGTGACTGACTTTTTGACTTAAGTATGATACTTTACATTCATTCTTAATGAATTTCATCTTATTAAGAGTCAGAGAAATGTTTCCCACTACCAAGATCCTTTGAAATTCTGCACTGTTGCAGCTATCTCACTCAGCTTTGTCATCTGTAAATTTGATAAACATGCCATAACACCATTATCCACGTCTTTTGAGAGGACATTACACACCAGAGGAGATATATATATATATATATATAAATATATTTATATATTGTTTTCTTTTTGCCCGAATATCCCTACCTCTACCAGGTAGTATTAATAATTTATTAATCCTCATAGTATTCCACCTCTACCAGGGTGGAAGTGTAGGGTCAGTCACGGGCCTGCCCCCAACTACTGATCTCACCATGGGACCCTTGATCTGCTCCATTTCTGACCTGAACCATTTTGCCCCTCCTTCGGCTCCTCAGAGCTTGCCACATTAGTGCAGACTCCAGACTGGCTTAGTCCACTGCAGCTCAAAGCTCCTGAGCTCATGATCCAACAGCCTTGGCCTTTTTGGCTTGCAGGGATTACAGGCTTACACAACTTGATCTGTCCTTGATGAAGCCATGTCAGCTCTTGGTCATCACTTCCTTTTCTAGATGTTCATTTATCATTGTTTTTAACAAGCTTTTCTACAGTTTTCCCAGGAATCACACTTACTGGCCAATAGTTTGTAGACTTTTTTTTCAGACATTTTTCAGTAGCATCTTACCCTTTGTGACTCCATTTAGGGTTTTCTTGGCAAAAGATACAGGAGTAGTTTGCCATTTCCTTACAGATGAGGAAATTGGGGTAAACAGGGTTAAGTGAATTGCCCAAGGTCACACTGCTAGTGTCTGAGGCTGGATTTGAAGTCAGGAAGATGAACCCACCTAGTGCTCTATCCATTGTGCCACCTAGTTGTCCTTGTAGACTATATTCTCCCCTTTTAAAAAAAAAAACAGAAACATCTCTCTTAGTCCTGTGGTACCTGTCTTTTTCTCTACAATCTTTCAAATATCCACAATCACATCTGTCAATCGTTTCAGTCCCAAGAATACAGTTCATCTAAGAAAGATGACTTTAATTTTTCCATGGCAGTTGAGTACTTTCTTACTGTTTTCTAACTTAACTTTGACACCAACTCCCTAACAAACATATTTGTTGTGTCTCTCCCTATTGTGAAATAAGAACCACCCCATCAGTTCTTCTGTCATTTATGACCATCCATGGCAGTTCTCTTTCCTTTGATCCTCCTGTTTCCCTTCATATAACTTGAAAACCCCTTTCTCCTTAGCTTTCTAAGGCAGCCTTGGCTCGTTTGGAGGATTAGTACTACTGACGCAATTCTTGAAGGGTCGGCGATGCTTTTATATTCATCCTTCGTTACCTCTTGTTTCTGCCATACATTAAAAAAAAAAAAAACCTTGTTGGAAAGTTCTCAGTGCGACCACTTTAGATCTCCAGACTTATCTTCATCTCATTTCCTTTTGTATCCACACAATTTCAAACTTGAATTTCCCCTCCCTTCTCAGCTCAATTCCCCTGAGGCATTTAAATTCAGGAGATCTTCCATTCTGAAACTTTTGTAACCTCCTTTCTCAAAATCTAGGGAGTATTTCAGACCATAGTATTCCTCATTATTTTGAGGAAGAAGTAGTCATTTACCCTTACAATTTCCTTTATATCCACCCATAGCAACCAGTTTCTCCTAGTGAGAACTAGTCCTAGAATCTAATTCCTCTCCTACTCCCCCGGACCTTTGTTGGTTCTTTGTGAAGAATTAAAAAAAAAAGCTAATAAGGTAAGAGGACCAAGAAGTCATTAGCTGCTCTACTTTTGGCAGATCTACCAAACCTGAAGTCCTCACCACTATTACTATTCTCATACCTCTCTGCCAGGCTTGCAATCTGTTTTCTGAACTGTTTTCTTTCTGTCCTGGTGATCAGTAGTAACCTTGATGGCTCTCCCTTGATTTCACCCAATCTTCTACTCCATGCACCTCCCCAAACCCCGCCACCTTTTGTTTTTTAAACCCATCCTATTTATTTTTAAGACACACCTATTCAGAGCAACATAGGAATCATGGTTTGGGATATAATAGCTCTGAATGGGCACATATATTACTCAAAAGAAATAAAGTTTACATATGAAGAAACAGGCCCATCGAGGTGACGTGATTTGCCCAAGAACACACAATCAAACAGTAGAGTCCAGGTGTTCTGACTACAAATCCCAAGACTGCACTTAAAGAGAAGGAAGGTCTAAGTAACTTCCACCAAAAAAGAAGTCTGAGGAATTTCAGGTAACAAGACAGATCTGTGAACACACTGAAGTTTCTAGATAGCCTCGGCAATAGTATAACCCACGTGGCTACAATATAGTACTGATACCACGTATTTATATAGTGCTTTCAAGTTTACAATATGTTCTCTTCAAAACAACTTCAAGAAGTAGAGAGTGAATACCTATTTTACAGCTTAAAAAAACCACCCAGAGCCTTACACAGGTTTAGTGAATTTATTTAAAGTTACAAAATTCACTAACGTGGCAGAGCCACGATTCAAACCCAACCCTTCTACAAGTAAGAGAATCAGATGCATAAATGAGCCTATTAAAGAATGGCTCTGTGATAGGCAGCAATCTGGGAGCATGAGGATAGGCATGGATAATGAAATGCTGCTAAGATGTGAGGCTGGAGTAGCAGCAAGAGTCAAGAAACTTAAAAGGATTATCATGCTGCTAGGTTGATCTGGACATTAATTGCAGAATTCTAGAGCTAGAAGGGCACTTGGAGATACCATTCATTATTCTCACTTTATAAACATAAGTATTTATTAAGCACCTACTATGTGCACTGTTGCAAATACAAGGTCAAAAATGAACAGTCTTTAACCTCAAGGAGTTTACATTCTACTAAGGGAAACGTAAATACTTGTTTGGTCATTTTTCAGTTGTGTCCAACTCTTTGTGACCCCTTTTGGGGTTTTCTTGGCAATGTTGCTGGACTGGTCTGCCATTTTCTCTTTCAGCTCATTTTACAGATGAGAAAACAGAGACAAACAGGATTAAGTGACCTGCCCAGGCAGCTAGTAAGAAGTGTCTGGGGCCCAGACTAGAACTGTGAAAGATGGATCTTCCTGCCTACAGGTCTGGTACTCGATCCACTATGACACCTAGCTGTCCCTATGCACAAACATAAGTATATACAAAATAAATGAATACAATGTAATTTTGGGAGTGTGGGAGGCACTAGCAGGTGGGGGTTGTGTTTGGGAGTTATCAGCAAAAGCTTAATACATGAAGTATCTAAGCAGGGTTCTAAAGGAAAAAGGTTCCATGAAGTAGAGGTGAGGAGAGGATGCATTCCACGCACGGAGTATAGCCTATACAAAAGTATAACAATGCAATGCTATGTGTGAGGAATGGCAAGCAGGCCAGTTTGACTGGATGGGAACTGTGTGAGGGTGGTATAATGCCTGAGTTTGGATAGGTAGGATGGAGTGAGGTTTAAAAGACAGTTCATATTTGTTTCTAGAAGTAATAGGTTGAAATTTATTGAGCAGGGTCAGTCCTGAACTTAGGAATATTATTTTGGCAGATGCGTGGAAAACAGAGATTTGAGGAGTATCAATTAGATCACTAAAAGTCTAAGCAAGAGATGATAAGAGTCTGAGTAGAGAGGAAGATGACGGACACGAGACACTGAGAAAGAATCAAGTTATATCAGCTGATTTGGGTGACAATGAGGAACAAAGGATAATTGAAAGGTTGAGTCTGGGTGACTAGAAGAATGGTGGTACCCTTAAGAGAAAAAAGGAATTGGGGGGGGAGGCACCGAGGGGGTTGTTGGTAGGGGTACTGATTGTATTTTGGACCTGTTGAATTTGGGATGTTTGTGGGACATCCACCAAGAAATGTCTAATAAACAGTTGGTGAAAATCTCCATTGACTTCTATTTAATTAAATGACTTGCCCAAGATCATACTATAAAGTAATGGAAATGAGACTAGAACCCAGGTCTCCTAACTCACTGAGCAGTACTTTATACACTATGCTGCTGCTTTCAAGTAAACCTGGTTAAAGTTAACATTGTCCAAAATGCCACAATTCATCACATCTCTTTTTTTCAGTATTTGACTGGTACACAAGGTGTAATGAACCAAATGGTGTCCTATTTTTCTGATCAGATTTAGAGCCAAAAGACATGAGGACACCCAGTCCTACTTCATTTTACAGATTAAGAAATCAAGGCGTGAAGAGGAAACGATTTGCCCAGGATTACACAACTGGAAAATGTACGATACCATCTATACTCATGTCTTCCTGATTCCAAGTTCAGTGTTCTCTCCACTTACACCACAATGCCTCTTCCAAGGTATATGAAGGTTGTTCTCCAGTTCAATGGCTTTTTTTTCTCCCATTTCAACAGATAATTCATAAAACCCCTTTACAGATTAATGTGTTGATTTTTTTTGGCCTGTGTTTGAGGAAAAAACTTGCATTGTGCTTTTCAAAGAACTAGGGAAAAACATGGAACCCCAAATGAAATAGCTCTCTTCCTCCTCTATTATACATCATTAGCAGCAGCACTTACTAGCACCAGTGCCTGGCACGTATTAGGCACATGTTTCCTGACTCATTAGTCAAGAGACCTAGGTTCAAGTTCTACCTCTGTCATTGAAACAAATTATTTAACCTAAGGTCTAATTTTCTCATGTGAAGTTGAAACAATCCACCTAGTCTCTCACAGGGATATAATAAGGACCAAAAATATGATCATGTATGTAAAGGCTATAGAAACCTACAAAACATTATGTACTATTTGTGAGCAGATGTCCTGTTCTGAAGCCCTTACATCAAATTATTCCTACTTCTCAATAACCAGTTGATCACACCCTACACCAAAAGAAGGGGATAGGGACAGCTAGGTAGCACAGTGGAGTCAGGAGGACCTGAGTTCAAATCTGGCCTCAGACACATAACATTCACTAGCTGTGTGACTCTGGGCAAGTCACTTAACCCCAACTGCCTTAAAAGAAAAAAAAAAGGGTGGGGGGGAATGAACACGGCCCAGTTGTTGAGGCTGTGCCCTGCTGTCGAGCTTCTTTTTCCAGAAAAGACCTGAGGCCAAGGTAGGAATCAGCTACAACAGACAACTGCTACAATTTAGGTCTCCTCCTCCACTTTAAGTTAAAAAGAAGGAACACAGACCATTTTAGGGAGAAGTTAACTCCATCCAAAGGATTTAGATTGATGGGGGGGTTCTTCCTCTCAAAAAAAAAAAATCCACAGTTCAACCTCCTCCCTCCTTACTAGGCAAATCTTACAGAAACAGGTAAGGCTTATGATGTGAAAAATCAAGTGGGGGGAGGGAGTGTGTGTATGGAGAATACATTATTTCCTTTGTGGTCTGGGGAATCAGGCAGAGTTGTCAGCCCTTGCTTTGGTTGTTGAATTTAGAAATAGAGATATCCCAGAAATTTCCTCTAGGCAGGAGCCAATCCCAAGACTCAGCTAGAGTGGGGTGTTGAATGTGAAGATGTGAAAGATTTACTCCTTACGCTTTAGAAACTTTTAATAGATTCCTGTGTTTTAATTTTTTTTCACATTTCTCAAAAGGATTCCAGTTTCTTTCCTCTAATTGTTTTATCAATCTTTGTCTTTTAAGTAATTTTTAAAAACTAGTATTCATCCAAGTGTGTCCTTTGGGAGGCTACACATTAAAAATCCAGGCACCTTCTTTCCTGTTCTCAGAAGCTGAGGGACATTAATAACAGTATGCTCAATAGAACAAGTCTTGTTAGCTAACCCACTTGAACCATCTTCCCTGCTACACAAGCTGTGCTTTCATGTTTTTGCTCCAACTTCCCCACGCACTGTCCATCATTCCCTCTCCTCACTTTTGGTCTACTGAATTCCTTCCCTTTCTGTAGAACTTAACCAATGTAACCCTTTTGGGTAGCTTTCTCTGAACAATCGCTTGTAAACATTTTCTACCTCCATCTGACACAGCATTTTGTTTTCAATCTAAGGAAATGATTAGCTGTGTATGAGCCATAAATTCTCATTAATGCTAAGCTCAGAACAGGGACAGTTAATTAAAACAAAGTTTTTCACTATATCTACTTTTATAAAGCCTGGAATATTGCTTTATATTTAGTGGGCATGCAGTTGTTGAATGAAGGTTGTGCTAAGTCCAAACCCTAGAGCAAGGATGGGGAACTCGCAGACTCAAGATCACACATGGCTCTCTAGGTCCTTAAGGGCAGCCCTTTTGACTGAATCCACAGTTCACAGAACAAATCCTTGTATTAAGGATGTGACTTCAAGGTTATGGGTTCCCTACCCCTGCCCTAGAGGACTAGGGGAAGTCAAACCTAAATATTGTGGAGATTTAATTGATAAAAATAAATTGAATAGTATCCTGCCTTGGTGTTAAATATCCATTGTTAAATTTATAGTCTAGAGAGTAAAAAGTTCATTATACTAATTGAATACTAACAGATAAATTAATCAAATGATCAAGTCCTTTTATAGGTTTGTTTAGTTTTAAACTGAGCTTGTATAGAAAAAGTAACTAAAAAAGAACCAAATTCATGACAATTTTCAGATTTTACCAGAATAGCTAAGCTAAGCTTCAAAGTAGCTATACTTTCTCTTGGCCATTTTAGAAACTTTTTTTTTTTTAAGTTCAAAGAGATAAGGTCAATTGCCAAGGGTAAAGTATAAGGAATGCTGAGTGAAGATGATCTACTTATCCCAAAGTTGAAATCTCTGCTCCAAATAAAAAGCCTCTGAAGCCTCCACTCTACTCTAGGCCATCACCTCCCAGATTAATCTAAGAAGGACATAATGGAACAGTAGGCAAATAGACATTAGTTGAGATTTCAGTGCAGGATTCTCACCTCTGCTTATCATAAAGACTCACTGCCTCCCATCATCAATATTTATTGAGCATTTACAGTGTACTAGGCACAATAGAACATACAGAAAAACATTGTCCCTGCCCTTGAGGAGCTTACATTCTATAACAAAAAATACACCTCTCTCTTTAAATGGTATTTTGTGTTTGGTGTTTTCTACAAGGGTAGTGAGGGGAAGAGTTTGCAGCGTGAGCTTTGGGTATTAACTTAGCCCCACCATCACTCGGTGAGAGAATTGGGTTAGGGGAAGAGTTTAAGGCAGACAATAACAGGCCGTTCAGGATAGGGTTTAGAGTGAGATTAAAAAAAAAAGTCACTATCTCACTAAATTAAGGGAAGATTTCCTACAGGAAATAGGAATGGAGGCAAGTAGTTTGTGGGATGCAAGCAAAGGAAGAAAGGAATCTCAGATACTGAAGCCAGAAATATCATGCTATCTTTCCCCACACAACACCCTCCCCCCCTCCACCACCAGAATAGGAGCATGGTTGGTGACAAGGCAGAAGGAGAAAAGGCTAAAAGGCATACCTGACAAATTGGAATATGTGATTAAAATCCAAGGCAGGCTATAAGAATAGCAACAAATTCTTTCAAAGAGGGACTTTGGAAGCACAAACCTGATAGTTAACCAATGTCACCACAGACCATGAGACTTTGTAGCTTCCATAAGTTAGAAAAATGCCATACCAAAAATTTAAGTGGAACATATGATTTTATTTAGACCACCACCTTTTGTTTTAAAAGAGTAACTGAAAGTCAGGGTGGTGGAGAGGGGAGTAATGTTTGAAACAATATGGAACACATGGAACTTTTGTCATTTGATATTTTTAGACTTTTTTGAAGCCCATTATATAGCTACCAAATGGGAAGTAAATATTCAAAACGTACCAATTTCCTTTAGAGAAGTTTCAGAACTAAAGATGTGATTTACATGAAAAGCTGTAGAGAAAGTAGTTGAAAAGTCCATTCATAAAACTTTTATTCCACTTACATCAACTTAATACACATGTTCTTAACAATTATGCTTGGATTGTTCATGAAAATTTCATAAGACATTAAACAAAGCTAGCCATCATCTCAAGTTATTTCCCTGTTAACTATTTTTACAGCACATGCATGTTAGGCAAGTATCAAAAAAATCACAAAAGCAAAAAACCTAAAAAAAGTTAAATACATGGGTTTTTTGTTTTACTGCTGTGCTTGATATACAGTGACTTTATGAATATCAAGCAATTCATTTTTTACTGCATCTTTACTTGTACATTTGTTCTTAGGTTGCCTAAACCATTTAAATACAAATAAAATGAGTGTAGCAAAAATAATGAAAGCGAACAGCAGGTAACTTTACAAATAATGGAATGTGAACCGTTTCTGCCCTTCTCCAGAGTAAATTGACTGGGTTAAAACTTTGTCGTAAGGAACACTTTTGCAACTGCAATCATAAAGGTGTACACGTTGAGATTGTGTATTCCACAGATACACATGGAATGACATGTAATATCTATGGGACATCTGTTTCTACCACAGCCATGAGTGCTCCAACCCTAAAGTACCCACAATAACTACACCTGTGGCTGGAACCAATTATCCCTTTATCCCCCCACCATGACAGACCAATATGTAGGCAGTTTTCTTTGCTTAGACATGGAAGCTGTTTTAACACTGGCCTTGTGAAATCACAATGTACCAAAAGTACTATGCCAAACATGTAAAACGTGTATAAAAATTCCATATCCCCATATTGGCCACCTCAGATGAAAACAGATAACTCCCCAAATGTTAACTGGCTCTACTCCCCTAATATTAAACATAAAAACCACATGGGAAATATAGAAATCCAAATAGAAGTAACATAAACCTGTCATAAATCGTAAACAAAAACTATTTGTGGGACAGCATGGATGACAAATGGTCTACTGTGTAAATTTTAGAATGAGGCAGACAAAAGTTGGAAGGCTGGTTAATTCTCCCCTCCTTCTCCTGCTTCAGCTTCATCTCCTTGGGTGTCCGATGTCCACAACTGATTAAAAAAAAAAAAAAAAAGGAAAAAGTTTAGCATCTACCATTTGAAAATGTAAAAAAAATTCTGCTTGTAACTTATGTTTTCTTCAACTTAATATCTAAAGTAAATGTAATGAATAACATGGCATAACAATTATCACTATCAATCAAGAATGGCAAAGTATATACTGTTGTAACCAAGTTAGCACATCACCAGTCTTCTCAATAGGATTAACTACAAAAAAATTATTTTCAGACATTAGCAGTTATGCGATGAAACTCCTTCTAAACATTCTATCATCACTTTCATCAACATACAGATTCAACAAACAGTGCATAAACCTGGAAGTAATGAACAGAGTAGAAAATACATTATGTATACATACACACTCTAAAATGTGGACCAGAAATGCCAACACCCTTTAACTAAACTATTATTTGTCATACACAGCTGAAGAAGATACATAACCATGCCCCCAAAGCTGCCATATTTTCAGCTCTAGTCTGTACAAAGACCAAGACATTTCATACTTATAAGTAAATAATACCAGAATATAAACAGTTTTAAGGGAAAAAAGTAAAACAAAACAAAAAACTCTGGCTAAAATTTATGCTCAATACTTCTCCTTACCTATGATTTCAAACAAACTCTCCCCCCCCTCCCCGAAACATGTAAACAAGACCAAAAATAAGAGTGATATATTTAACTCTAGATTACCTTATAGAGGTTTATAACAGAGGGGAAAGAAAACGAAAAGCTAATTAATAAGTCAGGTGGGGAGAGAACCAAAGGATTTGCATACAGGTATCATTCAATTTTAGATCAGAAGATTTGATAACACTCAAAATATAGAACCACAAAAAGATTCAAGACTAAGGGATTATTCTGACTGGAGTTTCAATTAACTAAGACATAAAGTAACCTTAAGCTTAATTTTAAGTCTAATCTTTGTCATGAACATATAAGACACAGACTTACAATTGGGTTTCATCACTCTACCTTTCATTCCAAGGCCTCCCACCCTACCCCGAGCCCCCCCGCAAAAACCCTCCAAATGAAAGCAGAAAAGGGGGAGGGGAGAGAACAAAGGAAGGAGACACTTGGCTTGCAACCTCCATAGCTGAGAGAAGAGACTTTCTGCTCTGCCCATCTGCCTAGATGTCTGTCTTCTGTTGGTCCCTTCCTGTCCGCCCCCCCTCCCCATGCTGCTGCCCCTTTTCTTCTATCTGTGTCCTTGTCTCCCCCACCCAAAGCTTTTTTCCTCTTGGTTCTAGCCAGGCCCCAACATATTCCTACTCCTGCTCCTTTCTCTGTCCTGCCCCCCAACACGTCCTTGAACTGTGCTGGTCTTCTTCTTTCCTCTCCCCATTCCTGGGGGCAAATTTGCAAATATGTAAAAATCACTTCACAAAAAGGTCTGCTACACAGTCTACTAATTATTAAAGTAAGAACACTCTTGTACACAAAACTTGGCAAACGAACTAGAAAGAGTTGGAAGGGAAAAGGGTCTAAGGAAATTTGAAAGTAAGAAAATATGCAGAGTATATTTATAGACCCTGTTTGGAGGGACAGGCTGCTAGAAATTATGCTTTACCCTAACTAGGTATTGAACCTATCATATCTTACTGGCTTTGATACCCAATAGAAACGAATACAATAGAGTGCTTCATATTTCTGCAATGGGGGGTGGGGGTGGGGTGGGCAAAAACTTAATTCCTATGTTAAAATTTCTTGGTCTTATCATATGCAAAATTATATTCTGATAGATGTTTTGATCTGCTCCACAAATACAAATGGTTACCAATGGGTGCTGTGGAAGAAGGATAGTACCTGTCTCAAAACAATTTTAAAATTCAGAGGTCACTCTAAAGCCTTTTTGACAGTATGTAACTTTGTGCCACTATTACACACATACCTGGTTTTAATATGGCTCTAATGTTATACATTGGATTGGATGCTCTTACCAAAGTTTTACCCTCATGAGAAAGAGCTATGAAAAGAGGTTAACTCCTCCATGCTACAGATCACTAAAAAAGTTGGTGTTCTGCTCTAATCAGGAAATTAATAAAAAAATCTCATTGTGATAAATTCATTTGATTTACATATAGCCCAAGGAGTACATTCATTACAAATTGTTGAAGCTCATATTCCCTTTGATACACAATGAAGTCAGTTATGACCTCCTCGTCATAAATGCTGCTACTTATGTGTATCTCTTTAGCTACTGATCAAATGCATTCCACTCCAAGATGGTTTTAAAATGTAACTGAACTATGACCTTAAAATTAGTCTTGCTTGTAAAATTTGCTATTAGAAAATCCTAATCAATTCAGAAACTGTTTCAGGACAAAAGCTATTTCAGATGAATCACATTAGGGTAAAGCAAAGTGAATATCAAGCTAATTGCTTTCATTTTTAAAATAACCAATCCTAAAGTGATTTTTCTTCACTTTATCAAGCATTACATTACTCTGGTTAATAAGACAGTACTTACTGTCAAGTTGTCTCTCAGTAATTGCATTATTAGTGTGCTGTCTTTGTATGATTCTTCACTTAATGTATCAAGTTCAGCAATGGCTTCATCAAAAGCCTGTAACGGGAAAAAAAAAATTTAATTCTCAAGTTCTAACTAAGTTGCTGAGTGTTCAAACAGCAAACCAAACTTACTGTCTTTGCAAGGGAGCAGGCTTTCTCTGGAGAGTTCAGGATCTCATAATAGAACACAGAGAAGTTCAAGGCCAGACCCAATCTTATAGGATGCGTTGGTTGCATCTCCTTTTTGCTGATTTCAAAAGCTTCTTGATATGCTTGTTGTGATTGATCCACTATTCCTGAGAAATGAAAAAAAGTTATACTTGTGAACTGATACACTTATTTTACCACACAAAAAAGAACAAATTTAAAAATAATTAAGTGATTGGCATAATACAAATTTATTAAAAACAAAAATCCTTGCCTACTATCATATATACAAAGTGACTCTGGTGGAGACAAAGGCTAACACTGATTTTCAGCACAGTGGTCAGCTTTTACTAATTATATAGTACTACCACGCTGACATTTTGGAACTGTCATTTTACAATTCTGTTATTTGTCCTTCATTTTTTGAAGAGGCCTAATGACATCACATATGTTGGGAGTTAGGGTAAGGCGTGCTTGGCTGTGGCTGACCAGAGAACAAGAGTTTGGAAGACACAAGTGTTGTTAGAATATTTAGAGTGCAGCTGGTTCTGGATTTGCACGGTTCACATTTCCTCTATGATTCTGCTTTGCTCACAGAGCACAGTGTGGGCACACCATGCTGGGCAGTCCTGTGCTAGTGAGTCCCACGTCTCACAATTGATACACAATCGATAATCTTCAGAAACACCTTGTGAGTGTCCTTGTACCGCTTCCTCTGACCTTCATGTGAGTGCTCTTTGTGTGAGTCCTCCATAAAACAGTCTTTAGGCAAACACATGTTTGGCATTTGAACTACTTGGCCAGCCCATCAGAGCTGCACTCTTTACAGCAGAGTTTGAATGCTTGTCAGTTCAGCTCTAGAAAGACCTCAGTGTCTAGGACCTTATCTTGTCAGGTAATCTTCAGGATCTCCTGAGACAATTCAAATAAAATCAGTTCAGTTTTCTGGCATGGCCTAAGAGACTGTCCAGGCTTCATAGGCATACAATAGTGTAGTCAGCATGACAGATCTGTAAATATTCAGGCTGGTAGGCAGCCTGATACCTCTTCTCTCCTATACTTTCTTTTGGAGCCTTCCAAACACTGAGCTAGCTCTGGCAATACATGCATCAACCTCATCATCTATGTGGACAGCCCTGGAGAATATACTGCCGTGGTAAGTGATCTTATCCATAGCATTTAACATTTCTCTATTTACTGTGACCAATGTCTCCACATAGGGATGGAGAAGTGCTAGCTGGTGAGAAAACCTGTTTTGTCAACATTGATTGGCAGGCCAAAATCAGTACAGGTGGCAGAGAATCGACCCATACACTCTGTTGTACCTCACAATCACGTGTGAAGAAAAAGTCCTGCACCAACTCCCCCTATACTTTGGTTCTGGCCTATAGCCTTTTCAAGGTAAACAGTTTACCATCAGTGTGGAAGCTGATCTTGTTGCCATTTTTGTCTTCCATTGCAGAAAACATCATGCTGAAGAGCATGGGACCAAGGACACATCCCTGCTTCATTTCACTGGTAAATGGGAAAAGTGTGAGAGTACTGTCCTTCATCTAAAACCTGTGTAAGCATATGATCACGAAACTGGCATACAATGCTGCCAAATTTCTCCAGGCAACCCAATCTCACCATGATTTTCCACAGGCACTCCTGACAGTTATTAGAGATGTATACATATGCATGCCTATATGTAGTTCAACTTCCCATTAAAGCATGCATTAAGTCAGAATTCAGAACCAAAAGTCTAACTTAAACACATTCTCAGGGCTCATACAAATTTGAATAAGAAAGTTTCCCCTATTATGTTCTAAATAAAAATAAAATCAAGTATTAAAAAAAATGAGGATGGGGGTTGCTTGGGGTGGGGGAAACACTTCATAGTCTATCACATTAAAAAATTTAGTGAGACAAAGTGAAATTGCATTCTCCTTAAAGGGATTTGACCAAGCAAAAGCAAATGTTACTTATTAGTATATTTTAAACATTGACATACCTTTCTTGTCATCACCAGCAGCAACCTCAGCCAAATAACGGTAGTAGTCTCCTTTCATTTTCAAATAGAAAACTTTGCTTTCTGCTTGTGAAGCATTAGGAATCAAGAACTTTTCCAACAGAGACTTTGAAAAATAAAAAAGAAGGGGGAAAATCCTAATAAGCATAAAGGTTTAGAAAACTTAAAAAAAAAAAAAACTACCTACAATCAAAAAGATAAAGTATAGTTTTCAAGCATTAGTACAACATTAAATACAAACTTGAAGCTAAAATATATTTTGTTACTTAATAAATGACACATTTTAATATATGTGATTTGTTTTGTTTAAAGGGTTGAAAGAAGTGCCAATGAGATCAGAGATTCACTAATTACTTTAAAATTGCAAAGGTTACACATACTTCAGAAAAGTTTACCAATAGTTATCAAAACATATAAGCCTGAACAAATACTAAAATTTTAGCTTTTTCTCCTTTTAGACTTAATAAAGGAATCCTTTCAAAGTCCTTAAGTGATCTATTATCTAATGCATAATCTAACTTGAAAACGACAGTATTTTAAGATCAATAAACTTTTACTAAGAGTCTACTGGATACAAGGCAAAAACTAATAAAATCTCATCCTTATCCGGAAGGAGCTTAGAAACTAGGTTTTTATTTCTAGAAGACAGAAGAAACACACAAGAATTTTGACAGTAGTGCCAGACATCTGTAAAATAAAGAGAATGAGCCAAATGATAAGACTCACTGAATTGTCAAGTGACTTACCAAAAGCTAGATAAAGTACCAATGAAGTAGAACCCAGATGAACTTATCTGATTCCTAGTCAAAAGATTTGCTACCAAGGATCTAAGAGCTCAGAAGAAGAAAACTAAACTACCTATAGCTGGTAATCAAAGAAAGGAACCTGGAGAGTTTCATGGAAAAGATGACATTTGAGCTGGGTCTTGAAGGATAGGAAGGGTTTTCAATAAGCACAAGGGAAACCTAAAGTTTGTTCAGAGGATGGAGAATTAATCTGATTTGTCTGATACATAGAGTACATGTAAGACAGTGGGAGGAGAAAAAGATATATAAAGGTCAGTTTTGAATGAGGCTAAAAAAAACCTTATTTATTTTATGGGCAACAGAAGCTATTATAGTTTTTAAGTAGGCAATGATGACAATTTTTTTTTAAGGAATACTTCTGTGGTATGCACAATAGATTGAAGAGGAGACAGAAATGAGTTAAAAGGCTACTGTAATATCCCAGATGAGAATTAGTAAAGGCTTGAAGTAACCAGAAAAAAAGAAAAGGGAAAAAACCAAACAAACCAGAAACAACCTAGGGGAGGTAGAACACTTGTCTCCAAAAGGAATGAAAAATACTGGGGTTTAAAAAGTCTTAACAGAGAACAGCGATTCAATGCCAGAAACAGCAAAGTAATGTGAAAGAAATGGGATGGAGGAAATGAGTATGGCTTTAAGACACTGTATTTTGAAGGTTGTGGGAAGATGTCCAGGTGATGTCCAACTAGCATCTGGAAATAAAATCAGGGTTTGAAACAAATTTGGGAACCATTTGCAAAGAGACAGTAAAATAACTGTTAGAAGCCTCTGGCACTGATAAGATCATCCAAGAGGCAAATATAGAAAAGGCAAAGGTTGAGAACACCTTTAAAGAATCCATACTTTAGATCAGTGGCATCAAACTCAAATGGAAAGGGATCCCTATGGGCAGCATTTAGACTGAGAAAATCACAAATTAACATTATGTTATCCTGTACTTTTTATTTATTTACATCTCGGCCTTAACACCTATTTCCAACTTCTTTTGAGATGAGATTAGCCCACTTTTACAAAAAACAGATTTCAAATGGGTCATCCAGAACTTAAAGCCCCTGAGATAAAGAAATGCACAAAAGCCAAGGAATAAGCCTACCCAAATTCCTTTTTCACTATACTTAACATTCATTTCCACCTCTCTGATAGGTAAAGTACTAGTCCCTAAAGGAAATGGGGAATAAGGAAGAAGGAAAAGTAATTAACTTTATTTTGCATACCCATCCTCGTTGGTCAATTGCCACTTCTGGCTTTTGCACCTGCTTCTTCAAAAGATAAAACCAATCTATCAATCCTTCCCTTAAACCGAGGATGAAGGGATTCAAAATATGTAACTGTGAGAGTACCAAGTAAAACAACATTCCTCCTCCATTGGTACAGAACCAGTAAATAAAATATCTAGTTATTGTTCAAAGGATCCAGATTAGTCCTAAAACCAGAAAGGAATATAAAAATGTTTGAGAATATTACTTTTGGGGGCAGCTAGGTGGTGCAGTGGATAAAGCTCTGGCCTTGGAGTCAGGAAGACCCGAGTTCAAATATGACCTCAGACACTTGACACTTACTAGCTGTGTGACCTCGGGCAAGTCACTTAACCCTGATTACCTCACCAAAAAAAAAAAAAAAAAGTATTACTTTTGCAAAATGATTCAAAAACTATGAGGGAATAAAACACACAAAAGGCTCTTACTAATAGAATAAGCCTTGCCGTGCATTAGACATAAATTAGAAGCTTAATTTTCATGACAATACAACACAGTCAGAAAGGCAGATTTTGATCCTTTCCAAAAGAAAGATGCATTTATTATGGTGAGCAACGCTGATGCAAAGAATTACACAAATATCATGTTTTTGAGCTGAAAAGGCTTTGGCAGATCCAGTAGAGGAGTTCTTGACTTTTTTTTGTGTAATGGACTCCTTTGGCAGTCTGATGAAGTGTACAGACTCTCTTCTCTGAATGTTTTTAAATGCATAAAATAATTTGTAGGAATTCGTAGGAAATCAATTAAAGTCAGCAAAAACACATTTTTCAAAACAGAAGCTTATTTTCCATTACTGATCTTGCATATTTTTTCATATTTGCTTATCACCACAAAGTCAGAGTTTAGTTTATTTCTAAATCAGAGTATAGTTTATACTGTTTCTATATTATTTTGAATGTATTTCTCAAAGAAATTTTATCAAGAGCTCAGCTGACATGTCAGAATCCAGTTGGAGGGAGTCACAAGGGAGGAGGAGAGAATATTGGACTGTTACAGCTATTCTCACATTAGAAGTTAACTGCTAGAGCACTGCTCTAATAGGCCATGTGCAGAGAGGTTTTATACACAAAGAATCTGGGAATTCAGGGAGCTCCTTTCCTTAAACAGTAGGACAGAAAAAAAGGCTCTAGAATACATACATACATATATAAAAAAAGTTCTAAGCAGGTATTTGAGGCTGTTGTCTTTCTAGTCATGTCTAACTCCTTGTGACCACATTTGGGGTTTTCTTGGCAAAGATACTGGAGTGGTTTGTCATTTCCTTTCGCAGCTCATTTTACAGATGAGGAAAGTGATGGGCATACAGGGTTAAGTGATTTGTCCAAGGTCACTCTAGTGTCTCAGGACACATTTGAGCTCAAAAAGACCACTCCAGGCTGGACACTATTCACTGTGCTACCTAGTTGCTCTAAGTTACAAATGGAGAAAGGTGTTCTTGATTAAAGAAGCATGCATAGGTAGCTGGGAGGAAGTCAGCCTGATGTCAAGAACACCAAACAAGTTCCAGAACCAAGTTGGGACCTGTGGGAGTTACTACAATTTCGCAAAATGCTATGCAAAAATACAAAAGAGTTACAGAACCAACAGCTGAAAGATGGAGATAGAACAAGAGTCAAGAAGCACTTATTAAGAATCTAAAGGGGGCATGTAGGTGGCGCAGTGGATGGAGCACCGGCCCTGGAGTCAGGAGGACCTAAATTCAAATTAGGCCTCAGGCCAGACACGTGACACTTACTAGCTGAGTGACCCTGGGCAAGCCACTGAAACCCAACTGCCTCACCAAAAAAAAAAAGAGAGAGAGAGAAGTATCTAAAGGGAAGGGAAGAAGGAAAAAGTCATCATAGGAAAGGGGACTTTATAACAACTTCATTACTATTAACCAGACAGTCCCTTTAAATAAACCTCTCCTACATATATGTAAATGCTAACTGTTAGCTCGATGCTTATAGAATTAAAGCTCCCCAACACAGAAATAGAAACCAAATTAAAGATGTTTCTAGAATCTAAATCATTAAGATATTTGAGAAGCTTTCAAGATTGAACCCCAAACTGTCCTTCTGAGCCATGGGTTACAAGAACAGAGGTGATGATAATAATTAGAAGGAACTTTATAGATCAGTCAGTTCCATCCTTTATTTTACAGAAAGGAAATTGAGTCCCAGAATGGTTAAAATGACCTCATTACGGCCACCAGCGGGCTAGAGCTGGACTATACCCCAGACATCTGGCTTCTAGTCAACTGTGTTCCACTTTCAGCATTTATACTTCTTTATGTCTAAAAGTGGGCAAACTTTTTTTTTAAATTCCATAAAACTATGTTAAATAATAAATAGGTTTAAGGGCAGAGTATCAGACCAAATTAAATGGGTGAGTGTATGGGGAGGGGGGGGCAGGGACACTGCAGTAAAGTTGAGAAAAACCACCTGAAGGGATAATGAATGGGGAACATTTCCTTAATGGTGGGGTTCATTATACTTCAATTACAATATTTTGCTCTATTTTTCAGAAGCTAGCCTAAAGTCCTGGCGCTTGGTTGCAATTACTCTGATGTGGTCAAGAGTCAAATGAAAAAGCCACTTCTCTCACCTCTAATAGAGAGGCCTTAAGTCCAAGCAGACTGAGCTGGCTTAGGGGGTATATATGGTTCCGTGTCAGAACACCTTCATTAAAATGAGCAAACAGACTTACCAACATGGCTGGTTATTTGAGGTCAAATGGCTACACTAAATGACTTAAAACTGAGTTTTGGTATAACCTAACACTGTCTCTCTGTACCACTTTTGGAAAGCAGCATGTTAACAGTTAAGCACTGAAATAAAAACTACATGTAAGTCACCATGAGGCTAATCTAGGATAGACATTATGTTTTAAAAATATTCAAATTAGAAAAGCATTCTAAAAATAAAAATGGATACAAATTTTTTTTCATATTTTAAAGATCACTAGATCTACATTGTGGAATTTGGATTATACACATTTTAAAATAGTACTTTATTTGTACTGAGAAAGCATTTAGCACCACTTGATGCAAGGCATGTGCTAAGTTTGGGGATATAAAAACGACAGTTCCTCACTCCTTTAAAAAAATTGTCTCCCCTCTACTTGTTTATATTAAAAAAATAAAAAAAACAAACAAAAAAAACCAACAACCATGAGGCAGCTAGATGGCACAGTGGATAGAGCATTGGCCCTGGAGTCAGGAGGACCTGAGTTCATATCCAGCCTCAGACCCATAACACTCACTAACTGTGTGACTCTGGGCAAGTCACTTAACCCCAATTGCCTCATTCATATGTATATGTGTGTGTGTCTATGAATATATATGAACAAATAAATAACTAAAACAGTGATACTAAAAAAAAAAAAAAAAAAGTGAAGGGCAGGAGAGCATGCACACATCTATCCAAGGTTAATTGGAATGTCTTAGGAGTCATTGGGAACATGGCTGTATCGGAGGACCTCATTTTGAATGAAGATGATTTGGAGACTTTGTGTGAGTTTTGAGAGGTCAGGAAAGTGAGACAGCTGAGGTCTTTGAGTCCAAAAATCTGAGTTTATGACAAATATACAGTCAGCCCCCATCATTGATGCTCTGAAAAGCAAGCAATGAAATGAACTTTGAGACCCATCCCAGTGGTAGCTGAGATGATGAATCACATGGTAGCCTATGCAGCACTTGAATGTGAACTTGGTGGGATGCAAGAATATGGAGAAATTCACATTAAATCTAAGCTCACTCTCCCAGTGAGAGATCACATAGGGCAGAATTGCCAAACTCAAACACAAAACGGGGAGGGGATGGGAACTAATCCATACATAAGGATCCCTGTGTGAGTCACATAGTGACTTGGTTTTAAAATGAATTATTTGTGTTTCAATGTATTTTTTATTTTTGTTAGATATTTCTGAATTACGTTTGAATTTGGTTCAAGCCACACTGAGGATTCAAGTGTTGTGGGACACATGCTGACACCTCTGATCAAGAGATCCCCCAAGTGCTAAGGGGAAAAATGTTAATGTCTGTTCTAGCTAGGTCTTCAAAGTAAACATCCCATTATAAATGTTAATTGAAAGTAATCACTAAAGGGGGGTGGGGGTGGGGGAGAAGACATACTCAAAGTAGAGACTTGAGCCAACACCTTGACCTGTCAGGGTTAATCCTAGAAACCCTGAGAGATGTAGCTAGACTGACCCTGGGACAGTGACCCTTTGTTACATTTCATACAGTTAATTTTTGCTCAAACTTTTAGTTTGAATTTACATTTTTTTTTCTGAATTAAATGTACTCCTTGGGAAAAGCAGAAATTGACAGCGCTTAAGTATTTATTGGTAGCTGAGGGACTGAGACAAATACACTGGTACATAGTTTTTAGCAAGGTAGGGAAGGAAGGTGACAAAGGAAAGAGTCAACGTATTAAAGAAAATTTGAAGAGAAAACTTTTAGTTCGGGGGGAGAGAGGAGGGAAAGGAATACATAAAGACAATACAGAAGTAATAGTATTTGAATTGAACCTTGAATTTTATTAACTGACATTTATAAAGAACTTTGAAGTTTAAGCAAAGTATCCTCACAACAACTCTTGTGAGATTAAATACTATAGCTATTATCTGCACTATATAAATGAATGCATGAACAAAGTTATCATAGGGAGATTGAAACCAGATCTAGGTCTCTCTCCTGATTTCAAGTTCATCATTCTTCACAATATCCCACACACTGCCTCAAGAAAGGAAGATTCTGAAAGATAAAGACTGAAAAAGAATTGTATTCCAAGCATAGGGGACTGCCACAATGAATTTGAAGAATAGCATAGTTCAATTTGGCTAGAACAAAGTGTGTGAAAGGGAGTAATGTGAAATACAGCTGCCAGAAACTGAAACCAGGCTACACCGGGACTTAAATATCAAGGCTAAAAAGGTCACATTTCTTCCTAAGGGCAAATAAGCTGCTGAACGTTTGTGAGCACAGGGAATGACATAGTTAGCCCTATTCCTTAGGAAGATTATGTTGGCAGCTATACGAAGGATAAACTGAAGAGGAAAGACACTGGCAATTATATGCTATTATAACAGTTTAGGTGACAGGAGATGAAGGCCTGTGAGAACTATAGTGGTAGAATTAAAAGAACTTGGTTTGCTATGGGGGTGAAGAAGAAGAAAGAGTAGAAGGTAACTCCAAAGTTTTGAACCTGGGTGATTAGGAGGATAATGGAGTTACACAGACATAGGAAAGCTGAAAGAATGTTTTGAGGAATTCAGGTTTTTAGACATGTGAAGTTGCAGTACTTGGTGACCATCCAGGGACATACGGTCCAAAAGGTATACATAAAGAATACAGCTGAATTTGAAGTTCTGAAAGAATGAGAATTATGGGAGCAGAGTAAATCAGTAAGAGATCCTAACAGAATCTTGAGAAACATGAAAAAATGAAATTGCATGAAATCAAAAACAGTGAGATAAGCAAAGGTATGAGACAAAGTAAAAGGGCAGTTAAGAGAGGAAGGAGTTAGTGCTTCCTAAAGTGAGAAAGTTGTTGAAGGTTTTAAAGTCAGAAATAGATGAACACAAATTATAGCATTGAGCAATTTATGAGATCATTGGTAATCTTTGAGAGAGTAGTTTCAATCAAGTCAGGGAATCAGTTGAGAAGTGAAATGAGTAGGCAGTGAGGAAGTAGAAATAACAAATGTAGTCTATTTTTTCTAGGAGTGCAGCACTAAAATGGAGAAGTTACTCAATACTCAAACCTAATCTCATTCATGTAACTAGTTCTATAACAATTAAGTTAATACATTCCTGCCCATCCTGACTAACCCATGTCCACTCACATAAGTTCAACATGGAAGGTCCACCTGCTGTGTTAAGGTCCCTTTCTCATTTTTTTGATGATATCATGAAGTTTACTAAGCCCACAGGTTGTCCAACAGACTATGTGCTCTCAAGATGTGACCAAGCCCATTTTTTTCCACATGCCTTTCTTTGATAACTTGCTACAGACTACTCATAACGACCACAGTCCTTTACATTCCCCATCGACTGAACTTCAATTCTAATCTTTCAGAGACTAACATTTTATGACTTGTGCTATACAACTGGGAGAACATTGGTATTAAAAAAATGGACCTTTGGTCGAGAAGATAGTGAGAAAAATGATTATTTTCTTATTATATTAATAATCAATTCTATATACAGGGCCCAAAGATCCTCTTTTTGATTATTAATAATCAATTATTAGTAGGTTAGTTATTAGTAGTTTTTCATTTTTTTTTCTCCTTATTCAAAGCCCAGCCTTTGTGAAGGATAGAACTGATCAGACACTCTCTTCAATCTTGAGCAGGACCCCACCCAACTAGGAAAGCTTATTTCTGATTCAAAAGGCAAAGAGAACCTAACCTTGGTAAATTCTGGCCAACTATGTTCAACTTAAGTAGTCTGGATGGAGATGAGTCTCTGACCAAAAGCACTGATAGATCAAACTCAGGTACCCAGTCCCTCATTAGAAAAGGCCCACCTCATAATAATATTTATTCTCTCAGTAACTGTTAACCAATCAAAGTTGATTTCCACCATCAGGGACAACACCTTTTCCAAAGGTATTTAAACATGCAAGGGACCTCCATACAGGGTCTTTGGTTATCAAGAACCATTGACCTCAATTTATTATCTGCTGTCCTAAATAATAAATTGATTATTAATTATTGATAATTAATTATCCAGAAACTATGTCTTGGACTTTTCACTCATCTCACTAGGATCTTTTAAATAATTTTTCTATTTCCCAAAGTCAGCTTCTCTTCCTGTTCAATTATTGAGTTCAACCATTGTCTAAGACACACGCACGAATGCACTGATTGACTCTATAGGTTGACCATCCAACGACATACTGTCTGGACAACAGGCATTTATAGGAGACTTTGCAGGCTTTGATGCTCCAGTTCAAAGGCATCATGCTAATAGGACTATCTGGAGGACCTTGATATCTATAAAGAATCAACGTCCAATGTGAAGGAGATTACGAAAAAAAACTGCATGGCAGTAGTGAACACGTCTCTATGTATTCTTTCTGGCTTGAATAATTAGAATGCAGTAATATCAAGGAATTTTTAAAAATTCTGATATACACCGGGGAGATACCATGTTGTACAGCAGAATTTAAGATGATGTTTTGCTCTATGAAATCAAAAGCTTTTTAAAAAAAAGTCAAACTAAAGCACAATGGGATCAGTGTGGCTTGAGGGGAAAGAATAGTTAAGAGAAAGAACTTCCTAAGACACACACAAATAATTTTTAATATAAATTAGGTTAAGTAAAAAGGAAAAGTTCCAAGTACTATGAAAAATTTGAGAAGGGTGCAAAATCAAGAAAGGCTTTATGGAAGGTAGAGTTGGAATCTGAAGTACTGAGACAGTATGTTTACCCACAGCATTCTGCAACATCTCTAACTCATCTCCCTAATTTTCATTACTTAGTACAACTACCAAACACCTACACAATTATTTCTCTGTAAGTAAATCTTTCCTTACTTTCAGTTAAATTAACCTATTAATTTAATTTTGCTTAAATAAGGAGACCTATGCTATACAGTTCCCTGCTTTTACTCAGTGCAGGGAAATCCAATGGTGGACCATAGGTAAGTTTTTTAAAAAATTTAACTTTCTTGGATCCAAGGGGGTGAAAGGGGAAGAATGCAGAAATAAGGGAAGAATTAATGACTGGGATTAGGGAGTACTGTACTATTTGGAAGGAACATTTTCATTTGGATTTTACAAGATGTATAAGAATTTAGGTGGGAGGAGTGGGTTGGAGAAGAAGGGGAAAGGAGAATAGTAAGCATTAAAGTGTGAACAAAGGTATGGAGGTAGGAATGTGCTAGGAATATTTGTTTTGAGTTTTGGCAGAGAGATGGGAGAGGGGAGAAAAGTGTCCCAGTTTATCTGTATCATGGAGTTCATTCATGAAGGAAAGTAAAAAGAAAGTGCCAGAATGAGGAAGGCTTTAAATACCCAAAGAGTCTAAACTTAATTAGCACTAAAGACCTGAGCAGGGGTGACATTATCAGATCTGTAAGATACTCTGCTGAAGATGTAAAGATTGGAAAGGATAGAGAGTGGGCAAGATTTTTTCCTGGGGGGGGGGGTGAGGGATGGGGAGATTAGAATAGCCTACAAGGATGATAATGAGGTACTAGGCAATAGCAAATGGAAAAGAGACAAAGATGGGAAACCATCAAAGTGAGAGCAACAAACATAGTCTAATGCTTATCATCTAAGAGATAAAGAAAGTTAAACTTTTTAAAAAACTTACCTATGGTCACACAAATACTAAAGTTTCAGGGCTAGATTTAACCTCCCTAGGGCTTCTATCTCTCCAAATTGAGGATTCTTTCAACTACCCACCACTATTACTACCTAACCAATCTTAAGAAATTCAGGTTTCTCAGAACTGAGACAGGATCAGAATCAACAATAATCCTTAGTTTTTAAACATGGAAAACAAGAACGGTAAGGAACTTCAAGATCATGAGAATTCTAGGATTGGCTTAATGGACTATGGAAGGTGGACATCATGGTATAAAAGAGCACTGAACTTTGGCTTCAGAAATAAACATCACCTGAAGATCTTTCTAGAATATCTCTGACAATTGGTTATTTGGTGTTTCTTTTAAGGTCTCTAGTGAGATAGAAAGCACTGTCTCCTGAGGTAGATGGTACATTTACCTTTTGATAAGCTTTCTGATATATTCTAATTTTCCAGAAGTTTTTCCATCAGCACAACTATGGCAGTCTGTAACCTCTACCCCTGTTCTTCTTAATAAACAAATAAGTCAAAAGTGACAGTGAATGTTCACATCAGGTTTCTCCTTAAGGGAATCATAGTACTATATACTGCATTCTAAAAGTAGAGTCTGCCTCTAAGTTTGCAATACATTTCTGGGACAAAGTCAAACCACTGAAGAAATATTGTGGAGCCTGGTTTTTAGAGCCACATCACACTATTAAGAGACATTTTTTCCCCTACTCTAATAATAATTTCTACAGGATGTTCTTAACCCCCCACCCTCTTTAGACTAAATTAATTTGAAATTGCAAAACTGAGAGCTGGAAGAAATGAGAAAACCATTTGTCTTTTCCTGTCTAAAAATAACTATGATAAGAAATAGCTACAAATTCCAATGATAAGATGGGATAAGACAATCAAAAGCTCAAAATAAGTTCAATAAAGCACAAAGGAACACTGTGCCTGGTTAGCAAGTTAAGCTAAGAGCCACCAAGTCCTATAAAAAGCACACCACAGCAATGAAAATAAAATAAGGCAAAGAGACAGAAGGGAAATACGAGGCAACATCAACTGAGGTAGTTCTAGTTTAAATGGCAGATAGGACAAAAATCAACAAAACAAGTTGAAAACTAAGACAAGTTATTTTGGAGGCAAACCAAAGTTAGAAGACAGACTTGAAACAGTAGAAGAGAAGAAAACATAACTGATAGGAGATTTTTAAAATGCAATCTCCAGAATACTATATTAAGAGGTAATAGATTTAATACTGTATCCCCCAAACAAGAAAATAATTTTTTTTGGAGATCTTGAATTACAGATGTGAGGCAATGATAGAGGGTTCTTAACTTGGTTTAATAATTTTTGATAAATGTATTTCAAAACACATGAATCTCCTCTTTCTAATATGATCTATTTTATTTTACACATTTAAAAACACTATTCTGAGAAGTCCCATAGGCTTCGCCAGATTGCCAAAGAGATCTGTGATTCAAAAAAAATTAAGAACCCTGTCTGTGAAAGAGAAAACAATAAAGTCAGGAGCATTTGAATTCTTCCAGTCCTGGTCCTGTCATGTAGGCAATTAAAAAACCAAAAACCATTTTGTTTCCTCACCTGAAATATGAAAAAGTAAAGAGATGATTGTCCTTTCTAGGTTTAAAACAGTAATCTAATAAGTTGTGTCAATTGTAATACATGTAATATATTGTACTGCTAAGTCTCTTGTCTTTGTAAATGTATTTTAGAATGATTTCCAGAAAACAAGATCAACCGCAATTCAGTTAGCAACAAGTATTTAAATTTACTATATTTTAAAATCTCTTATGCTGACCATGCTAAGAAAAATGCTTTTAAAGTCACGTAATCTCAATTAAAAAAATTTTTTAAATTAAGCGGCATTTAAAAAATACATAATATATATTAACTTTCCTCTCTACAATTTTTAGAGCAATTATACAGAATTAACAAGTAGATTTGAAAAATATTTCTCTAACTTCCCGAGTGATTCCCCTTATTCCTTTGCAGAATTAAACTCTCTCTAATCACAGCACCCACCCCCCACAGCCCCAGTTTTTCTACTGAACTATAAGTACCATGTTACCCCTTGCCCTCCTCTCTTTCAGAAATCATCTACTCCCTACTAGACAGCCCCAACAGGGTTCTCAAAATCACTGCGTTCAAAATACTCCCTCTTAATTTCTTTGCTTTCTCTTATTTTATTTTTGGCTAGGCAATGGAGTTAATGTGACTTGCCCAGGGTCACACAGCTAGTGTTGTGTGTCTGAGGCCACATTTAAACTCAGGTCCTCCTGAATACAGGGCCAGTGCTCTATCCACTGCGCCACCTAGCTGCCCCCCTTTGTTTTCTCTCGACAATACCACCACCATCCTTCAAAATCAAGTTTGCAATGAATTCACTCTTGAAATTTTCCCTATTCCTTTCCTTTCCATTCACATGCCACCACCAGCTTAGGGACTACCTCTATTCTTGCTTGAACTGTTAAAGTAACCCTCCTAGTTGGCTCTACCTGCCTCCACTCTCCCCCTCCATACAACTGCCAAATCTGTATTCCTGAAGTAAGGGTCTGACCCTACTACTACACTGCTCAAGAAGATCCAGTGGCTCATCTCTTGCCTCGAGGATAAAATACAAACTATCTTTGTTAAGTCCTACAAAATTCTATATATCTTTCTAGGCTTAATTGCAAATCATCCTACTTCACAACTTCAGGTTCTAATTATTTAAAACTTTTAAGATGAGTAATCAATTACAAAATTCTTGGATGACTACCATAATATGTAACAGTTTTTAAGTTGTTTGGAGCTTCAATCTGATACCAGAAGCCAATTAAATGAAAGAGTCTAATTTCCAAGTGAAAATTCTGACTCATTAATCTTGCCTCCTACACTCTTAAAATGAGAAATGGCTTCACCATTTCAAAGTAAGATCAAATACATGGCAACCAGAACATGATCACTTTCAGAAAATTACTACTGCTTCCGGAGATTCCATGACATTAAAAAATTGAAGCCACTGACTGGTAAATAGCCAACAGACGTTGGCAATTAATAGTTACTGCCTAGAGAGTCTTAGTAATTAATGTCAAAATGTTCAATTTTAATGGTTATTTTTTTTCCTGACCCTTCACTGAAAGTCCTATTCTTAATGCCTCATACTGGAATGTAGGTGACCCTACCAACAGGACACAAGAGGGGTTCCATCAAGTTGGCCCCCTTTTTTGAAGCTGTCCTGCCAAAGACCAGTGTGGAGCTCTTCAGATATGATTTTTTTTGGGGGGGTGGAAGGGAGAGCAGAGGGAACAGGAACTGTATAGTAAGTAGGGAGTAACCATCACAGATCCCTTAAGTATTCCCTTCTGACAGACTCAGACCAGAGGACAAAGTCATGACATTAACTAATGATGCTTCTGAAGTAAAAAATTAGCCAACCATCTTGTAAGAAGTTAAAAGGTGTTGCAGTTGCAGGGTTGTTACTACATGAAAAAGGAATAGGATCAGTAAAGACATGAGTCTTCACTTTCCAAAGATCAACCTTAAAAATGAGGGAAAAAGGTCTCTCAAAACACAGGTAATTAAAAAATTAAAGCATTGCATTAAAACAGGTAATTAAAAATTAAAGCATTAAAACTATGGCAATGTTTTTCCATGTGTATGATCTAAAAGGTAGAAAACTTTCAAGTGTGAATACTGATAAGTTAGTTCTCTTTGCTTAGTAAGGAATTTGGCAAGTTAAACTGTTTGGTCATCTAATATTAGATACACTGAAATTTAAAATAATCCAATCATGAGTTATAATTAGCTAAAACAGTGGAGACAAATCCAGCATGATCTCAGAACCACCTAACCTCTCTTCAAATCTACACTACACCTTTCCTAAACTAAAGTTCAACTAAGAACTAAGGGGGTAAAGGGCATGTTATTATTAGGGAAAGGCGGAAGGCTGGTGAAAGTATGAGTCAATTGTATCTGTTTTCCATTAACTTTCCATTAACTCAGATGAAGTGGTAAAATGGAGTATTCCTTCCACTCCCTTGTCCATCTACAGAGCCTCAAGCCTAAAAACAACAAGTGTGGTAAGAGAAAACAGAAGTGTGATACAGAATTCAATATACAAAAGTGATCATCAATGTATAAAAAAGGGAGAGCAAAGTTTTCTCTTCAAGTTAATGCAACAAGTATTTATTGAGTGCCTAATCAGGTTCCAAGCGCTGTGCTGGGCATGGGGTTTCACATTCTATTGGATTCCCAATGTCAAGCCTGAAATTTAACTCTTTTCAATTTCTACCCCTTGCTCCTAGTTCTGTACCTTTTAGGACCAAGATGACCAAATTTAATCTCTTATCCACGAGTCTTTCTTTCACATTCTAGAAAGACAACTCTCATGCTCTCTTCCCCAAGACTCTTCTCCAGACTAAACATCCCCAGCCAGTTGTCCTCCTTTGTTCACTCACTAACTTACCAATGTCATTCCTAATACATGGTACTTAGATCTAAATATAATACTCCAAATGTGGTCTGACCAGGGCAGAGCAGAGCAGAGAGGCAGTTATTACCTTACCAATCCTGCACATTGCCTCAATGCAGCCTAAGAATGCACCAGCCTTCTTGGCTATCATATCACACTGCTGCTAAATTTTAGCTCTCCTCCCTGTGAAAAGTAACAAAACAAAATGGACCATTAGGAGGGTGGGAGATGGAACATACAGACAGGGACCTAGGAACTAGGAAAGTGAAACATGGAATATAGCATGCATCAGACTCACTTGATGTTTTGATGCACTGGTTAATTTTGTTGAAATGCTTCCCTCCCCACATTCTTTCATTTATATTGTATGCTTACGTCTTTTACGAGACCCATTTAAGCATTAAAGAGGTTAGAGAGAAGACATTTTAAAACAAAAATGATGCTAAGAACTAAGCATATAAAAAATTTAATGGCACTGTTTCCTTAATTTTGATCTAACCTCCAACCAGTCACCAAGGCTCACTACCTGGGAATCAGAGAATCATAGATTTGTAGTTGGAAGGGAGTTTCCAGGTAGCTGGACTAGATGACCTCAGTTTGCAGATGAGGGAATTAAGCCTAAGGAAGTTAAGTCACTTGCCCCCGTTCCAAAGTTACAAGTACACTGAATGACAAACACTCTTTTCCACTGTTCTTCCCTTCCCCTCCTTCCCAAACAGCTGCCAAGTTTTACCGATTCCACATCCCTATCATCTCTTTAACCTACTTCTTGAATCTCTTCTATTCACAGCAAGTTGGTCATCACTTTCACCGTGACAATTGCAATAATCACCTAATTGGTCTTCCTTGCTTCCAAGTCTCTTCCCCTTTCAAAGGACCTCGAATTTTGAGCTGCCAAAATGATTTTCCTAAAGCCCAAGGCTGACTATGGACCATCTCAAGTCTTCCTTCAGTGGATCCCTGCTGCCACTAGGATAAAATAAGAACTCAACACAGCATTTGAGACTCTTCACAATCTAAGTCCAAACCTTTCTTTCTTATGTTATTTCATAGTACTTTCCTCAGCCTTTGACAAATCGATGGTCCAGCCAAAATTAATTAGCTACTCTACTTCAGCATTTTACCAACTAATATTCTCCTAGAGGGCAAGCTCTTTTGTCACCTACAGGAGGCCAAGAATGCTGACTCGCAAACTGCAGTACTTTTCTCTCACCTCTACGATCTGGGAAGCCCACATGACCTCTAGGAACTGGACCTCACCAAGACTGTTAATGTAGATTATATCCAGCCCAGACTGAAGAAAAGGTATTGACAAACCAACGAAGATCAGATGAAGGAAATGTTAATACCTGGCCTGTAAAGAAAAGGACTTTGGGGGAGTGGGGGGTGGATAATTAGGAAGAGCATAATAATACAACACAAATGGTGTCTCCAGTTCTACAATATTGCCATTTGATGTGGTTTCACTGAGGGCAAGTATCAGGTGGCCTCGAGATGTTAGACTACATTGTTTTACATACACATTCCCAGACTTCTACTTAAATGGACAAGGATAGTGACACATTGTTACAAGGAAAGACTAATCTGGGTTATAGTAAACCTCTCTGGGGTGGGGAACCTGCATCTAATTTAAGAAGAGTGGCATTAACTGGGCTTGTATATCTGTAACAGCAGATTTCATATACTAGAAAACTTGTCTTAAGTCATGGATTTCTATATTAATGGTGCTTGTGCAAATTGTTTAATCTGTATGTATTTTATCATTTCTTAACCCTGCTGCAACTCCTCTATTTTCCAACCTCAACAGAATCTCCTTGGGTAGATTTTTTTCCCTTTTGTTTATCTAAAGGGCCTACCTAGTACATGGAAAGTATTTAATGAATGGAGCTTCAAGAAACAATTCTAAGGAAGATGGCGGAGGGAAAGCAGTGACTTGCTAGAGCTCCTCCCCAAAGCCCTCCAAAAACCTATAAAAAATGGCTCTAAACAAATTCAAAAGCAGCAGAACCCACAAAAAAACAGTAAAACAAATTTCCAGCCCAAGACAACCTGGATGGCTGATTGGAAAGGTGTATCGGTGCGGGCTGGGAGAGGAGCGCAGTTTGGTGTGAGCGCACAGGCTGCAGCGACCCTAGAGCAGGCTTCAGAGGACTGAATCGCAGGCAGCTGTGGCAGTTTCCAGACTTCTTAACCCAGGAATGCCAAAGACAACTTAGAAGGTCAGTGGGAAGTCTGTGACTGCGGTGAGAGAAGAAGCCAGGTCTCAGCCGCAAGTCCGGAGCGCGGGTCGCGGCTGTTTCCTGAGCTTCCAGACCAGGGACTGAGGGGGAATCGAGTGGCTGATCAGAGGGAGATTGCAAGGACCTTTTTGCCACGACTGAGGCAGGAATCTCTTGCTTTGCTCATGCTTGGATCTGGGTCACAGTTCTGAGGGGCCGTCCTGGGGCGAGGAGGAACTCTGATATGGTGGAGTTTGTTGTGGTGGTGAACAGAAAACACCTCATCCCTTATCATACCACCTTGGAAGAACTGACACTTTTCAGGTCCCTAGAAGAATCTCTGAAAACAGCTGTACAAACACCCAAAGCTTGGGACAGTACATGTTCCACATTGGAAACAGACTCTTACCTTAACAAACAGCTTAAAACTCAAGTAATTGGTTGGGATCATGAGCAAGCAGTGCAAAAAGAGTCAGACTACATTATCTTACTTTGGTGACAAAGAAGATCAAAACATACAACCGGAAGAAGAAAACAAAGTCAAAGCTCCTACCTCCAAAACTTCCAAGAAAAATATGAATCAGTCCCAGGCCTTGGAAAAGCTCAAAAAGGATTTTGAGAAGCAAGTAAGAGAAGTAGAGGAAAAACTGGGAAGAGAAATGAGAGTGATGCAAGAAAATCATGAATAGCAAGTTAACAGCTTGCTAAAGGAGACCCAAAAAAATACTGAAGAAAATAACACCTTAAAAAATAGCCTAACCCAAATGGCTAAAGAGGTCCAAAAAGCCAATGAGGAGAAGAATGCCCTAAAAAGCAAAATTGGACAAATGGAAAAGGAAGTCCAAAAGCTTACTGAAGAAAACACTTCCTTAAAAATTAGAATAGAGCAATTGGAAGCTAGTGACTTTATGAGAAATCAAGACACTGTAAAACAAATCCAAAAGAATGAAAAATTAGAAAACAATGTGAAATAATCTCATTGGAAAAACAGATCCAGGAGAGAGAATTTAAAAATCATTGGGCTATCTGAAAGCCATGATCAAAAAAAGAGCCTAGACATCATCTTTCAAGAAATTATCAAGGAAAACTGCCCTGAAATTTTAGAACCAGAGGGCAAAACAGAAATTGAAAGAATCCACCAATCTCCTCCTGAAAGAGATCCCCAAAGGAAAACTCCTAGAAATATTGTAGCCAAATTCCAGAGCTCCCAGGTCAAGAAGAAAATATTACAAGCAGCCAGAAAGAAACAATTCAAGTATTGTGGAAACACAAGATTTAGCAGCTTCTACATTAAGGGACCACAGGGCATGGAATATAATATTCCGGAGAGCAAAGGAGATAGGATTACAACCAAGAATCACCTACCCAGCAAAACTGAGTATAATTCTTCAGGGGAAAAAAATGGTCATTCAATGAAATAGAGGACTTTCAAGCATTCTTGATGAAAAGACCAGAGCTGAATAGAAAACTTGACTTTCTAACACAAGACTCAAGTGGAACATGAAGAGGTAAACAGGAAAGAGAAACCATAAGAGACTTATTAAGGTTGAACTGTTTACATTCCTGCATGGAAAGATGATATTTGTAACTCATGAGACCTTTGTCAGTATTAGGGTAGTTGAAGGGAAAAAATTATATGTATGTATAGACAGATAGATAGATAGATAGACAGATAGATAGATAGAGGGCACAGGGTGAGTTGAAGATGAAGGAGTCATATCTGGAGAATAAAATTAAGGGATGAGAGAGGATTATACTAGGAGAAGGAGAAAGGGAAAGGTAGAACGGAGTAAATTATCTCACAAAAAAACAGAAAAGAAAAGGCTCTTACAGTGGAGGGGAAACAGGGGAAGGTGAGAGAGAATGAATGAATCTTATTCTCATAGGATTTGACTTAAGGAGGGAATAACATACACACTCAATTGGGTAAGGAAATCTGTCTTACCCTACAGGAAAATAGGAGGGGAAGGGGACAAGAGAGGAGGGGGATGATAGAGAGGAGGGCAGATTGGGAAAGGGGGTAATCAGAAGCAAATACAGGAGGGACAGGGTCAAAAGAAAGAACAGAATAAATGGGGGGGGGTGTGGCGGGATAGGATTAAGGGAAATAGAGTTAGTTTTTCACCGTATGTCTACTATGGAATTGTTTTGCAATAACTGCACGTGTACAGCCTATATTGAGTTGCTTGCCTTTTCAATGAGGGTGGGTGGGGAGTGAGGAAGGGAAAAAATTTGGAACCCAAAATTTTAAAAGCACATGTTTAAAAAAAATGTTTTCACATGCAACTGGGAAATAAGAAATACAGGAAATTGGGTACAGAAATCTATCCTGCCCTATAGGAAAATAGAAGGGGAAGGAGGGGAGAGATAGCAGGGAAAGCAGACTAGGGGAAGGGGTATTCAGAATGCATGCCATCTTGGGGTGGGGGGAGGGGTAAGATGGGATGAAAATTTGGAACTCAAAATCTATGTTAGTAAATGTTGAAAACTAAAAATAAAAAAAAAAAACAATTATAAATAAATAAATAAAGGGGATGGTGGGGGAGGGGGGGAATATCTGCCTCTACCATAAAAGGCACTATGTTTCTAGTGAACTGGGTAGATGATAAATGACTCAGAATCAAAAGAACTTGATTCAATTTTGACAAATGAAACCATCCTAATTAATGAGTCCATCCTAATTCTTGGAAACAAGATCAATGGTCCTGAAGCCAATGGTCAAAAGATGTCCTAGAGATGTTTGATTTATATGGTCAAACAACAGGAAAGAAAAGTGTTTCAATAGAAGAATTGAATTTAGAAGTCTTCATATGCAGCATGCGAGAGATAAGGCTATTGTTGAGTGGCACAGTACATCAATTAATTCTGAATCCATATCTATCTTTGAATATTAAGTCCGCTTGGCTATTTAATCACTCAGCATAAAACATGAATTTAACACTTATTCGTTATAAGGAAGTTTTTTTGATCATTAATATATTAACTATTGATTCATGAAGATAGAAAACAAAAAAAAAAATTTGGGGGGGGGAAGGGGGCAATTGGGATTAAGTAACTTGCCCAGGGGTCGCACAGCTAGTAAGTGTCAAGTGTCTGGTTTGAGGCCACATTTGAACTCAGGTCCTCCTGACTCCAGGGCTGGTGCTCTATCCACTGTGCCACCTAGCTGCTCAATGAAAACCAATTTTAGGCAAGTGTGGGTATTACACATTGCTAGCTTTCCAATCCCATATTTTACATCCTTCCACATCATTTTTGGACAGTGATTTTCCAGTTCAGGATGCGTGAATCTACTTTTTAAACAGCTAAAAATTACAGATATGTACTTTTGAGAAAATGGTTTTATGAATTTGGACTATATAACTACTTGTCTTTAAGGTACAATTAATAATTAGCTTACATCCTTGCATGATGCCTTATTATTTTTAATATTCTTATGCAACATTATAAAATAAATTTTTGGCAAAAAAAAAAAAAAAACAAAAAACCAAACCCACAACTCCCCCCAATCTCTCAATTTAAGTACAACTGTAACATGAAAGCCTGCTCTGGTTTAAAACCCAGAATGTTTCTTTCCATTTATTGGTATTTGTAGTGTATTCCCACTAGCTTAAGGGGTTTAACTTTTTTGTGTCATGAGCCCCTTGGTCAGTCTGAATGAAACCCATGGCCCCTTTTATCAGTGTTCTTAAATGTAATAAAATAAAATACAAAGAAAACATTTGAATAAAGATGCAACCTGCTTAAACCCAGAAGATTAAGAAGCTGTACCCTAGCTGAACATAAGCACTCAAGGTCAGAGAAAAGTCTTATTTTATCTTCAGCATCTATCAGCAGGCACTTAAATTTGTTTGATGAGTAAAACTATAGTTAGTCATTCCTGTGGCTATCCCTTCTTAGAAAACCAGATTCTCAGGACTAAAAGGAATATTAAAGGTCACGGCAAATAGAATACCCTCATTTTATAGGAAAGTAAATTGAAGTCTTAGAGGTCACAGAGCAAGCCAGTAGCATAGCTGACACTAGGAACAACCAAGTCTCCTAAAATTCCAGTCCCAAGCACACTGTGTAAGGTGTTATCTCCCCCCTCCAAAAAAACCCCGAAGATCTCCACCAGTTAAGTGGCAATTTATGAGATGGAAAATTCTGAAAGGAAGAGCAATTAAGTACTTGGAACTTATGCTGAATTACAAACCCAAGACACAATTAAGTTCAATTTATATCCAAACACTAAATTAAACTCCATGAACCCATAAATGTGACAATTTCAGTACCCCCGTAACTTGGGAGTTAACTGATCTTTAAATGTAGTGATTTTTCTACTTATTAGTCTCAAATAACCAAGTTCCATAAACTTAATTCTACCAATAATGGACATTTTAAGACTCACATCTATTATTTAAGAACACCCCTCTGAGGAAAAAGTATAGTTTGAGCAGTGACCTGACAGACTAAGACGATTCTTAGAAAACTGGGCTGGGCAGCTAAGTGGCCCGAGTTCAAATCTGACCTTAGCCCAGACACTTGACCCTTACTAGCAGTGTGACCCTGGGCAAGTCACTTAACCCCAATTGCCTTTAAAGAAAAACTATAGGGGTGAAAACCTTTTCAGCCTTGAAAATCTTGGGAAGCCATCTAATCCAAAGGCCCTATGGGCCTGTTCCAATTTCCAAAGATGAGCTAAATAAAGGATCTTTCTCAAAAAGTTTCTTACTGCATTTGTAGACAATCTTTTTGTTGTACATACATCCCCAGTTTTCTAGATCCTGCTAAATTAAATCTACCCTTATGTTATACTTAAAGCTGATTTTGACTGGATATGGGGTGCCTGGGCACAAAACAGTCAAAATTAACTATAAGGTGGCAGCTATTAATTGAAAACCTAGACTTCATGTGTATCTAAGGTCAGAGAAAAGTCTTAATACTTATTAGTTATCTTTTACTCAGCATCTAGAAGAATGTCCTGTAGTGAACAGTGAATTTCTAAAGTATTTGAGGGAAATTACAAAAGCTTGTGTCCTCAAGTTTCTTAACATAAGATTTTATTATTGGATTTACAACTACAAAAATGAGGTCTCTGCAATATTTTCAAGGGATTAAAGTCTTGTTGGATAAGGACCAAGACCAGTCCAGTTATAAATTCTGGACCATGGTGTGGTACACATATTAACCATCTATCTCAGAAAAATTCTTTGCTGCTTTTAATAAGATGTATTCTGTAAGGCTGAGACTGGGGATTAACTTAAGGTCTTTTACTGTCAAAGGCATTATTTCTCACTTAAGTGATTTATAACATTCAATCTTCTATTTACTATTGGTTAGTTTTAACAGTGTGGCACTGACTCCCGAAACTTATTATTAACAAATGTTTTAGTAGTAGTGAAAAAACTTTTCATAGTTGAAACTTTCAAAAACTCCATGACAAAAAGCAACACAGGAGTTTAAAATTGTCAAGAAGAGATCTGATTCTCTTTAAGAGGCAAGTCACTTTATTTTCTTAAGTATTTTTTTCCAAGCAAAAAAGTTGGAGAAAAAAGTTAGCTCTCAAAGCCGGTAACTTTATCACTGCTGTTCTCTAGATGTCTAACATACACACATACCTACAAATCAAGTCCCTGGGGGCAAACAGCCTTAAAAACAAAAACCAAATACAATTTCATTACAAGCAGTCCAAGATACAAACATGGGACTCATAAGAGTATTGGGGGGAAGAAGGGAAAAGGAGAGAGTTTGAGAGTCAGGATTTAAGAAATAGTGTGGCAGGGAGGAAAGACGATCTCTTGAAATAAGGGCATAACTCCCAGACCATCCTACTTGGGAATACGGATTGTATTTTCTTAAGTGGCAGCTGGGTGGTGCAACTAAAAAAAGTGATGGCCCTAGAGGCAGAAAGAGCCCAGTACAAATGTAACCCTGGGTAAATCACTTAATCTGCTGCCTTAGTTTCCTCAATTGCAAAATGGGGATGAATAATAATAGCACTTACCTCCCAGGACTGTCATGAGGATCAAATGAAATGACAGTGCCTAGCACACAGCAGATACTTAATACTTGTTAAAAAAAAAAATTAGGCTGCCAGGGTGGCTCATAAAAGCCTACTTCACCTATTATACAGACATGAATTTAAGATAAATGTTGGAAAAAAAAGTTGTATGGATCTTGTAGATCTTCTACCTTCGGAAAGTTAACTTAAGAAAAGTCATTCAGAACACCATCTCGGGCAAAAAAAGAAATCTTTACATTTCTAAACATCTGACTTAACAAGAAACTCGTGCCATATTGTAAATCTATCTGGGTCTGAGGATAAAATGTTTCCAACAACTGGAGCAATGCACCACTTATTTACGTTTTTAAATGAGTAAAATAAAATTTCAAAGGAAACCACTTATTGGGTTATTTTTTTAAAAGTTCATAGACACCAGGTTAAGAACACTGGATTAAGATGAAATATTTTTGCCAATGCTACAATGAGTTAAAAGTGCAATACAAGAAACCAGACCTCTTTCCAGTATGTATTTATGTGTGTATGTGTATAAATTCTACAATTTGTTTTTACATTTTTCTTGAGGAATGGGCAAACTAAGAAAAATTCTATCAAACAAAGCCACAACAATTTGGGGTGTTAAATTATTCTCTTACTCTGGGCTATTATGTTGTTATTCAATCCTGGACACTTAATCATAATAAAATACAACTAAACCAAACTAACCTGCCATACTTAAACTGACAGGTTAAGTCAAAGAAAGAATCAAAACAAAGACAGATTTTGAATGTCAGTAGAAGAAATGCCTCCTCCCAGAACCAAGACCAACATTTGAATACCTACTCAAGGTTAGATACAAAGAACAAAATCTATATTACTACAAAACTGGCCACCCACGAATAGACCAAATCCTTCAAATTAGAACATGGGATCATCATAAATCTAAGCGTTACAAGGGACTCTAAGATCTTCTGGTCAATCCCTTCACTATCAGAAGAGTAATCTAGGAGGCCCAGATGTGAACCAACTTGCCCAAGGTGACAGGTAGGAAATGCAGCAGGACTAAGATTTAAATGCAGGTCCTGAAACTTCACCAAACCACAGTGACACCAATTTTAGACTTGGAGGGAAAGTACAATAGCGCACAAGACAAGGTCCTTAACCTCCAATAATTTTTCTGAACTAGGTGAACAGATAAAAGCCATAAGAATCCTATACAAGACAGAAAGTGTTGTGATATAATGTTGAATACAAAAAAGGATTAATGTGACTTTGAAGTGTCAGTAGGATTTAGGTTAAATAAAAGGGAGGATAAGACATTTATGCTAGTGAAAGGAGAGGGCAAAAGCACTGAAATATGAATTAAAAGTATATGAATCTGTGACCCTGGGCAAGTCACTTAACTCCATTGCTTAGCGCCCCCCCCCCCCATATATGAATCAATAAACATTTATTAAGCACCGACTCTGTGCCAAGCACAGCGATAATTTCTGGGAATACAAAGAGGCAAAAGACAGTCCCCTCCCTCAAAGAGCTCATAATCTAATGAAGGAGACAACATGCACAAAGGAAGCTCTATTTATATATAAATAAGAAGTCATTAACCGAAGGATGGCACTAGAATTAAGATGAATGGAAAAGGTTTCTAGGGATTTCAGCTGAGATAGGAAGTCAGGGAGTTCAGCACACAGAGCAGAGAACAGCCAGAGAAAATGCCCTGAGCTGAGAGATAGAGTGTATCATTAGTAGAATAATCAGGACAGTATTAGTGAATCAAAGACTACCTGTCAGGTGTAAGTTTAAGAAGTTCAAGTGTAATAAGATTAGAAAAGTAGGAGAGGGAGCAAGGTTTGGAGGACTTTGAATGCTAAACAGAGCTTTTTAGATTTTATCCTGGAGGCAACAGGGAACCACTAGTTTATTGGAGGGCAGCTAGGTGGCACAGTGGATAGAGTGCTGGGCCTGTGCTGAGAAGACCTGAGCTCAAATCCTGCCTCAGACACTTACTAGCTGTGTGATCCTAAGCAAATCATTTAACCCAGTTTCTTATCTGTAAAACAAGCCGTAGAAGGAAAAAGCAAACGATTCCAGCAGCTTTGCCAAGAAACAAGACAGGACTGAACAACAAAAAGTTGGGTTTTTTGGGGGAGGGGGGAGTGCGGGGACTATGGCCTAACCTGTGCTTTAGGGCAATCATTTCAGTGGCTGAATAGAGAATGGATTGGAATGGGAAGTCTCTTGAGGCAGATGGAACTACCAGCAGTATATTGTAATAGTCCAAGAGTGAACTGATGTCCAGGAAATAGCAAGCAATTCCAAAAGGTAAGAGTGGATTAGATAGCTTCTAACCTAACACCTTCACTTTACAGATGTCTCTTTAAGATTTACAAAACATATAATGAGGTAGGTGATATTTTTCTGATGGAGAAGTTCAGATACAAGAGAGTTTAAGTGGCTTGCCAGGGGGTACTATGTGTGTGACACACCATGTGATAGTGCCAGGTTTAAGACTTGAATTGAGATCTCTAACTTAAACTGCAACTTTCTCTTACACCATATTTGCCCAAGCTAGTGTTCCTTCTATTACACCATCATGTCGTGGAGGCAATAAAACACCACCATGAGCTGCAGCAGTAGTTTATAGGATGAAATAAATGTTTTCTCATAGATGGATATATAGTATTTGGGGTGGAAGATGATAATCTATGTTCTATGACCATTCATGGCCCCAAAGATGAGAAAGCACCTACCCCTTGGCATGGAGGGGGAAAACAGTATGGTCTATGGGTGTGAAATGTTTCTTTACACTATAGTTTATAAGGATTATGGATTTAGACCTGGAAGAGATCTTTAGAGGCCTTCTAGTCTTTTCATTTTACAGGTAGCAAAGTGAGGATAAAGGACTAGTCTTGGGAGTCAGAAGACCTGATCAAATCTTGCCTCTGACACATAGTAGCAGTATGACCAGGTCTAAGCCATTTTAACCTCTAAGTGACCAGTGGGAGCTCCTCACACCAATTAAATCACATACCCATTCTCTTCCACCCCACCCCCCACAAAAGACTGTTTAGTCACTGTGTCTCAGAAAAGACACCAACAATAGCACGGGTTAACAATTCACCCTCAAGACACAGGAGCCCCTTTTTGGATGGCAGGCAGTAACATCCACAATCAAAGCCCAGATACAGAGATTAGTCAATTCAAGTCATCAAGAATCTAAAAACCTACTCTATGCCAGGAACATTGGGGATATATTAAAAAAAAAAAAAAAAAAAAAGGACAACAGTCCTTGGTCTCAAGGAGCTCACAATCCAATGAGAGAGAAAACAGGCCAACAACTATGCAGAGAAGATATACACAGGACAAATTAGGGGTCTGGAAAAGGTTTCTGGCAGGCCTGATAGGAAAGTCGAGATTTCTGCAATGTATCTCAGGGATGAATAGGTGGTATGACAAGAGTACATATAAGGTTTTTGGCTTCAAGAACCTTTTTTCTAAATTAAAGCAGTGAACTTAATTTCAAATGCTAAAAAACAAACAAACAAACCAACTTACAAAAGCATCGCAAGAACATATGATTTAGAGCTGGAAGATTTCTGAGGGGTCCATCTAGTCCAGGGGCAGGGAACCTGCAGCCTTGAAGACATGTGGCCCTCTAGGTCCTCAAGTGTGACCCTTTGACAATCCAAACTTCACAGAACAAATCCCCTTAATAAAAGGATTTGTTCCATAAAACTTGGACTCAAAAAGCTGCACCCAAAGACCTAGAAGGTCACAGGTTCCCCACCCTTGATCTAGTCCAACCACTTAGTTTTATAGATGAGGAAATCTGAGTTACAGGGAAGTTGTGGCTTACTTGATAACGGGCCATTAGAGTTAGGAATTGAACAGTAGGTCCACTGACTCCAGATCCTGCACTTTCCACTATACTGAGTTACCTCCCCCTTTATAAAAACTATCAGCTTTCATATATATAGGCATTCAATTCAACAAATTTTCTTAGTGCTTACTATATGCAAGGATCATTCAAAAAACACTCAGACAACGACCACAAACTTCTTCAACAGGCAGCCCCATTTTCAACAATAATGACCACTGTCAGGAATTTCTTGCTCTTTTCTAACCTAAATCTTTGTTAGAAAGGTATGGATTACATCCTTTACTAGACAATTAAATAAATGGGTCCCTGGTATACTTTCCTCAATAACTTTGTGTTTCAAGGTCAATAATTCTTGTCCTTTAACCTTTTTTTAAATCCTACTTAGCCATCTTTTCAGTTGTCACTAAATGATCCCCAAGTTCTTGATATTTTTATCTATTAGTGGAGCCTAAATAAATGGATGGAATACTCTAGTATGGATTTGATCACCACTATTAGAACACAGCATATGTTAAAGCTTTGATAAGATAGTGACAATATCGCCAATCTGGACCACATACTGAGTGCCCATCCTTTGTTTGATTCCCCCATCTCATTCCCTAACTGATCTCCCAGATTTGCCAGAATCAAGTGACTTCTGAAAAAATTACTTATGCCTAGTGGGTAGCAGGTATTCTAGGGCTTCAGAGGTTGTCAATTCCTAAAACAAGAACATTTTCTCATACCTCATAATCACTATATATGGTTAACCTTCAATTATCATAGTACTAGAGATAGGCAATGTGTATAATTACATCATATAAGTCAAGTAATTTATATTTGGCATAAAGTACACAATATTGAAGGTCTTCTGACTTGTCTTCCTAGCTCAGTATGCTTCTGTCCTCCCTTGATGATGTCACACAATCGCTGCCCAGTTAATGTACAATTATCAAACAGTTCTCAGCAGATCCAAATTTAGGCAGCTGATATTAAAATTTCATTTTAGTACATATCAAGTATAATTAACCAGTCACCACTGTCAATTTAAGAAAGCTGACACACACTTTTTTCCCTATGCTTCCTTCAAGTAACAAGAAGAAAGGAAGCAATACATTTGATATGTAAATGTAAGCTGGAGTTGAGTTCATGGGTACCTTAGACTAGCTAAGCTTTATCCAGTACTTATAGAAGTCAACTTTTGCTATTAAATACAATAAAGCATAGGTAAGCTGTGGTAAAGTAGTGATAATATCGCCAATCTGCACCACCAACTGAGTCCATCCCCTTTATCTCATAAATAGGTGCCATATTTGACTGATTTTAGAAATTAAACCTAAGGGAAGGGTTGTTCAAGCAAAGAGAAGTAATAAAAGGGAAAAGAATAAGTTGTTGTTTTTTTTTAAAAGGGCAGGATACTTGTGGGCTTAAAAAAAAAATAAACCTGAGCATATAATTAAACATTTACTGAGTTAGTCTAATACATACTCAAGGAAGAGGACTAAGCACTTTGGATGTGTGTGTGTAAAAAGATGAATAAAATGTCTAAAGGAAAATTCATCATCTAGAAGGTTGACAGAGATATTATTAATGCTAGGAAGAGAAACATTTAGGAATGGAATCTTCACAAGTCTCCTTTGTTGTCTTGAACTAGCCTCAAGAACTTTTGCCAGGTGGCTAATGTGTTTAAAGAAATGAAGAGTCCTCAAGTACATACTAGACTTATTTTCAGGATATTCAGAGAAACAACAGACCCCAGAACTTCTGCTCTCAAAATCTTGCAGGAAAAGCAGAGAGCCAAGGGTTGACACATGCTTTAATACTAGGGTTCTTCTGCTTATGCTATACTGCTCTCTATGACCAATATAAATTCTTAGAGGACAGGGATCATATTAAGATGACTTAACTTGGATTGTGATTCCCACAGCTAAATTACTCAATACATAATGAAGATAAAATGAAGACTCTGGAAGTCTTTTCACTAAGTTGTTTGTCAAAAGAATTTCAAGGGGTATTGATCTCAAATCAAACACTGCTCTAAATACAAATGACAAGAAAAAAAATCAAATTTATAATAGTTAACTGCAGATAAGAATTGAAATTACATTTTAAATACTGAAATTCAATTAAGAACTCAGAGTCTTTATAAGTTAAAGGCCTTAAAGATAAAATGTATTTTGGACAGCAGGACAATAGAGAAAATCCAGATGGGCACTTAACAGCATCTTTTGGACTGTATCATCCTGAGAATCTACAAATACCTACCTGGAAAGGTAGATTATCTTTTTAGCACAATAGTGTTATCATGATTTCTTTTATCCAAATTTTAACCTCATGTTGACTTGTTTTATGGAAGTTTGCAGCAAAACAAAACAAACAAACAAACAAAAAAAACCACCCTTACCTAGCAACTTCAATAATCAAAAAGAAAATTATCACATCTCATTAAAAAGAATATTATCAAATCTCAGTTTGAATGAAAATATTCAAATCAGACACCCAAGAAAATGAAGGTAATTATTAAATTACAGATGTGCACTAACTACTAGCTGATAATTAAAAATGAAACCATAGAATGATACTCATTTTCAAGCTTTTAAATTTACACCTCAATAATCCAAGGAGACAACACTGAGTCCCTTTTCTTCTATTTTAGGACACAACTCTCCATAAAGTAATTTTTTTAAAAAAAGGTTTAACTCCAAGTATACCTCTGTATTTCCAATTTACAATTAGTATAAAAATATTAATTGTCCTTTAAATACCCCAAATAGTTTGGACACATAAAAAAATCCACCAAACAACTCTCCTGGTAGTGGTCATTAATTTCTCAGCACATAAATCATTCCATGCATATACATTAATAATAACAAAAAATTTCAATACAGCATTATAAAAACATTAGTTCTTTATTCTAATTAATCTAAAAAGTTGGCAAACTTGACCATCTGTCACCCGGTGAGCATGAATTCCTATTTTCAAGGTACTGTAAACTGGTACAGAAGGATGATTCTATCAAATTCTATATTCTCTAGGCCAGGAAGGCACTTTGATAAACCATCCTTTCTTAGAATTAAGCTGAAAATTAGCATTTTGGTTTTTACTTCAACCTACACAGAAAATTCACATTTGAGGTGTTCAGCATCTTTATCATAACTACCAATGATCAAGGCTATAGCAACATTGTGGATGCCATACAGTTTTCTGCCTGGCTGCCTCATTTTATTAACATTACATCAGCTAATCCAGGAGGGGGTACTACATCCATAATGAGACTCCTATTACAAGCCTCTTACATAAAAAGCACAATACAGAAGAATCCCAATAACCTCTCTCTCCTTCTCTCTCTCTCACACACACACCACCCACCCCCACTCCAAGGAAAAGCAGGTATACAATGCTTAAGTCCTATTACTCTATTCATAACTACCCAAATACATGTCTTCTATCCCAGGTACCAAACGACATCGCTAGGATATGTTCTAAGATAAACTGAAAAGCTTTTCTTTTAAGTAAAGGTACCCAGGCTCCCTTCCTTTTCTACTCTCTTCTCCATTTGGGATATAAAGAGGGACACAGCATTCCATAAAAAAAGTGAATCTTAAGATCTTACTCAATTTAATAAAAAACAAAAACCAAAGGAAGGCCAGAGTCAAGCTTATTATATATGATGTCCTCTACAACACAGAGAAGCTATATTGAACATATTTATTGATTCTCACCAGTACATCATTGCAGATATCTCTTAGTTCGGTCTCAATTTTCTCTCTGTATTCTCGGGCCATCTGCTGCTTTTTCTCAGCACCTTCCGTCTTTTGCTCAATACTTGAAACAACCCTCCAAGATGACCTTCGGGCCCCTACGACATTTTTGTAAGCAACAGAGAGAAGATTCCTCTCCTCATTGGATAATTCAGCTCCTTGCTCAGTTACAGACTTCATGCAGGCTGCCATGTCATCATATCTCTCAGCCTGCTCAGCCAATTTGGCCTTCTGCACCAGCTCATTTTTATCCATGACTGAATTTTCTGAAGGGAAAAAAAAGTAGCATTTTAAAGACTTAAAAAAAATTAAAATCTAAATCCAGTAGAAGCATATTACTGTAATTAAGCAGTCACAATAACCCAAAAGGTACACCGATTTCCCATTGTCAACAGATATAAAAATTCTCATACAGGATGATCAGAACCAAAATGGTTAACAGACCAATTTATCTAAACACATTCTGATTCTGGATACCCCCAGAGAGCTTCAGAAGTTCATCAATACAAATGCTGTTACAGTGTCTTAACTTAATGGACACTACTATAACTCTTAACTATCATCTTTAGTCAAATACTTAAAACTGCAGTTTTCAACCTTATCACTGAACCAAAATTTAGCAGTTTTTCTAACTGTGGCTACTTTTTTTTTTAATGATCTGAAAATTTCATTGAATCCTTCCAAAAATATATGCCACTTACCGATATATCAAAATTATACAGGTTTTGTCTGTTTACATTCATGATGCTTGTTCCATTAAAAAAAACTTCTGGACCTGTTTTGGTATATGGTTCATATTTTATTAGAATTTGCTAAACAATTACCAAATTACTTTTTTGGACCACCTTTTGTGACCATTAATGACCAGAAAGGTGTACATGTCCAGTTTGTGAATTGAAAAACATTTTGTAACTCTTTTATTCCCTTTTTTCTTTCCTACCTAACTTCCCCTTTCCTAATTCTAAAGCTCCCTTGATTCCTAATTTACCTTCTGGTAATTTTTAATGTACTTAACAGTACTCCAAATTGACAAATTAAAAAATTTTAAGCAGTAAAAATTGCTTTATAGTCACTTTGGATTAAGGAAATTCTTATGTTAATAAGTGAAGATCAGTTTTCTGTCACCATGGAATTAGAACTCAATTATCCCACCCCTCCATGGGAATCCCCAAATATCAATTTCTCTCTCTCTCACACACACACACACACACACACACACACACACACACACACACACACGTTCTTGTCTTCAAGTAGATAGATGTTCACCTAGCAAAAACTGTTAGGTATAGTTAAAATGCCTACATTTGATGCAGTTTCAGCTCCTCTTGATTTTCAACATTATATTATGACAGATATTTTCTAGAGGCCTAATTTAAATCACTTATTAAGATGTTATATTAACCATCAAAACAGGTATAAAATATGCATGTTTAAAACTAGCTGCAGAACAGAGTTCGTTGTGGAATACCCTCCAATCCTCGGGTACAACGCAAGTGGAGGTTCTCACATGAAATAAAATGGTGCTGGAGGCATTACTTCTTCATGGCCTCGCCCATCAAGCCAGGACAAAACAAGGGTTAAAACTAGACCTCAGAGTAGGTCTTTAAGGAGCCCGAGGCTGAGCCCCTCACATCCTCCTAGGCCGGAGGCTCCTCCTGACTCCTCCCAAGCTAGAAGCTCAAGTCCCCTTCTCCTCTCTTTGTCATGGCGGATCCGTGTCACCGAGCCCAACCCACGGCTAGGAGCGTTAATACCCCCCTCCAACCAGAGCGAGAGGGAGGAGCTGCCCGCGCCCCCGCCCGAAGGGGAGGGGGCGCCGCTCAGGCCCGCCGGACTGCGCGGCAGCAGCGCCTGCCCCACCGAAGCGGAACCACTAGAACCCGGTAATGGGCACACCCCACAGGGAGCGATATCCGCCGCGGCCGCCAATCCTCGCACTGCCCCAATTACCGAGGCTCTAAGGACACAACAGCTGCAGCAGGTGGGGGGAGAGGGGCAGATGAACCACGCCCAGGCAGGCAGAGAGCCAGCCCTCCCCCGGGCACCCCGGCAGCGACTCCGGCCGGCCCGAGAAATCAGGGCAGAGGTCTAAGTGGGCTTCAGCGCCCTTCCACCGCCTCCCCCACCGCCGAGCCACACACCCAGCCCCTCCCTACCTGATCTCCCCGCCCCCACCCGATCTCCCCTTAGCCCATTCGCCAGGGCCTTAATAAAGCAAGAAAAAAAAATCCTCTCGTCTCCCTTCCTACCCCACCCCTCCCCTCTCCGGGAAAATGCTCGGCTTTTCTCCTCCCACGGCTCCAACCGAGGCAATTCAGCTCCACAACAGCGTGTGCGTGCCCCACCCCAGAACCCTTAACTCTCAGTGGGCGGTAGTCACCCCCCATCCACACCCAACCCGGGACAAGCCGCATTCGAGGCCTCGGCCAAGGAGTGGGACCTCGCCCCAGGGCTACCTGCCTGACACCTCAGAGCAGGCCCCGCGAGGTCGCGATCTCCCCCGGTGCCCTCCCCTCTGCAGCGGCACCAGTCGGCGGCCCGACTCCGGCAGGGCCAGCGCCGTCTCGGCCCTCGGGGGTGAAGTGAGGGAGGGCTGGGGCCCCCTCCCGCTGCCGCAGCGCCCGCCCGCGAGCAGAGCGCCGAGCCTGCGCCTCCGAGAGCGAGGGTGGGAGGGGGGAGGGAGTGGTTCGGGGGAGAGGAAGGAGGGTGGAGAAGAGGGGAGGGGGCGGCCTCACCTGCGCCGCCGCCGCCGCCACTATTGCAATGCCCGCAGCGGCGGAATAATTATCTGGGGAGGTAGCAGAGCACAGGGAGAGGCGGGGACGGAGGAGGAACTAGGGAGATTCTTTCATTTCCCCCCTTTTTTTCCCGGAGAGTGGCTGGAGAGCAGGACACAGTGCCACCACCCCCGCCGCCCGCCCGCTCCTCTCCCAGCGCCTCGAGGACGGACGCCTGTCCCCGGGGATCTCCGGGGTGGGCGCGGTTTTTTTTTTTGGTGGGTGAAGGGGGAAGGGGAGCGAATAGGGGCAGATCTGGGACCGAGTCGTTGAAAAATTGTTGCTCCCGAAATCAGTAGCCGGAGGCATTAGCAAGAGCGGCCCGGCTCCAGCGGAAGGGAAGCCGCCGCCCCGTCTCCGCCTGAAGAGACTCCGCCTCAGCCCAGCGCCGCTAGCGCCCGGCCAGGCGGCCAGCCCGGGTAAGGAGGGAGGGGGCGGCCGTAGGGGAGGGAGATTTCTTTCACCACCCCGCTTCCACCCCTTCCAAGGGAGGGCTGAAAAGAAGAAAAGGCCGGGGTGCGGCGGCACCATCGCTTACCTGAGCCCGGAGTGAGTGGCGGCGGCGGCGGACGGACGGACGGGGGGTTCAGCGGTCTCTGGGCGGCGGCAGTGGCAGCGGCGGGGCTGAGACTCTGTCCCTATATCTCTCAGCTCACAGGCTCCAGCCGCTCCGCAGACACGGGGTTTCCTCCAATCACCAGCCCCGGCAGCAGGGGCACCACACGCACGATGACGTCAAACGCTGCTATGGCAACCGCTGATTGGTGCCCACCGCTCCAGGGCCCAAGCGCAACCGCCGCTCCCTGGCGCGCGCGCGCGAGGAAAAAAGAGCGAACGAGCGTGGCTGGGGAACGCGCGCGACCCGACTTTTACCCAGCCCCCACTCCTTTCCTCCTTCCTCACTCCCCTATCCTGGTCCCGTGAGCGCCTGCGCAGGGCGCGACACCCTCCCTCGCCACTTCTCTCACCGCAACCCAACCTCACTACCCTTTCCTCCTCCGCCCCCACCGCCCCTGAAACTCCTCCTTCCACCCCGCTAGAGGGAAGAATTGCCGCCCCACCTTAGCCTTTCGCTAGGTTCCTCAGCGCCTGCGCCAGTCACTCCCTCTGACTGAGGCAGCGGTTCAGCAACATCCGGGGCCTTTCAAACTCTACCTTCTTCCCCCCCCCCCCCCCCCCGCTTCCCTCTTCCTTCCCCCCCTCCCCACCCACTCCCCAGCCTTCCTCACCCCCCTCCTTTTGCCGCGGTTATGCTGCCCCCAGGGCTGGGATTGTGTGAGTTGCCCCTCAACTCCTGCATTGTGATCGATCTGGGGTGGGGCTGGGAGTGGGGTAGGGTGGCCCCCTCACCCCGGAACGGTCGGGGGAGGGGCAGGAGAACCGCCTCGCCCCTCCCCCTAGGCTCCCTAAGGGGCGGGGCCGGCCTGGCTGGGCGGGGGCGGGGTAGACCTGGGGTAGACATCTACCCCCTTCATTTCTCCCCCGCCCAGTCCTCTCTTCCCTACCCACCCCTCCTCCCTTCCCACCGGCGCCGCTTTACCTGCTCGGCTAGGGGAAAGCTGCCTTGTGACCTTTTAAGGCTCGGAAAAGAAAGTAAGGAGTCCAACCCCCTGAGTGAACGTTGAGTGACGGGGAAGTTTTCCAATCCGGAGTTCGGGATCTGGGAGGATTGACGACTCGGAGAGCACTACGGGGGTGGGTCCTAGACCTAGGTGGAGAGGAGGAAAGAAGAGGAGGCGGAGGCGGAGGAGAAAGAGAAAGGGTGGGAGGGTGATGAAGCGGAGGGCTAGGACTCCCCGCGCCCGAAGGAGAGGAAGAGGGCCTCCGACTCTGCACCTACCTGGGCTGGAAAGCAGAGGCTTTGATGGGGAGAGTAGACTGGGCGTTGGGAGGAAAAACCAAGCGTGCTGCAGAAATAGGTGGCAGGAGTGTCTTGGAAATTGTCTCTCCGCATAGTGTATTGCGGTCCATTTCTTAGTTGAGGCATCTCTCTCTGTTAGGCTTCTTGGTGCAGAGATTTAAAATGCAGCAGTCTTTAATGCCGGGCTAGGATAAGGCTAACACTTCTAGTGTTCCCAGGGCCAGTAGAGGCCACGGGAAATACTGAGAAAATGGGTCAGAGGAAAAGGGCAGCCGGTGGGAGGAAGTGGTATTGGTGCCACAAACATGCCAACCTAAACTACCAGGCCTTTCATTGGAACTACAGCAGAGAGCTTAGGGATTTCTAAGACGTTCTCTCGATATAAAGGCGGACTCTCATTTCTTTACACTTCAATGCAATAAATGGACTCCTAGGAGGAGATAGGGTAGAAAGAACGCTTCCCGCACTGTTGTCTCAGAATGTTCTGTAGAACCTTTAGCAGAAAGAGTCTAGGTCAGGAGTGGGAAACCTGCAGCCTAGAGGTAGGACACCAAGTTCGGCCCTTTGACTGAATCCAAACTTCACAGAACAAATCCCCTTAAATAAAAGGATTTGTTCTGTAAAGGCCGCACCCAAGGACCTGGAAGACCACACGTGGCCTCGAGCCCGAAGGTCCCCTATCCCTATTCTAGATAGTTAAGATTTCGAGGCCCAGCTTTTTCTTTCTGTCTTTAAAAGCACCTCTGCCTCAATAGTGGTAGCTTTATAGAGTCACTACATCTATAGTATTATGTAATACCAAGAGTCCCTCATTTTCTACAGGCACTGGTTACAGTATCTGCGGCAGCCAAGCAGTCCTGGAAACTCTCCAGGGACCATTTGTCTGTTAGTATGGGAATGGTAAAGTTGTAGAACCAGTCAAAAGTTAGCACTGATGAGCCCAATTTAGTGGGTTTTTTTTTTCTTTTCCCCTGAGGTCAGGGTTCGCCTTGTGGGATGTTTAAATCACCTTTAACAGCTAAATAAATTCTGAGAGAATGACTCATTCAAAGTGAATAATGTTAAAAAGGTCTAAATTATCTCATATAAAGTGATGCAAAATTGTTTCTAGTTTCATACTAGGCCTTAGAAATTTGACAAAGGATATTAAAGATATATCATCTTTTAATGGAATGCTTTCACATCTGTGTACAGAAAGTGAGCTCTATTTTTAAAAGGGTACTGATATATTGAACTTGCTTTTGGGAAGGGCTAAGGAATTAAATTGTATTATATTGAAAGTGGCCTATCTAAATGTGCCTTAATTGGCTAGGAGAACAGACAGATTTAACAATTAAAATATTTATTAAACACTTGCAGTTTGCAAAATAATATAAATACTGTGGGAGGTAAGACTCAATCTCAATCAATAAACATTTATTAAGTGCTTACTAGGGACCAGACACTGCACCAAGCTCTGGGGATACAAAAAAAAGGGCAATCCCTGCCCTCAAGGAATTTACAGTTTCATGGAGGAGACAACATGCAAACAAATATATACAAAGCAAGCTATGTAGAGGATAAATAACAAATAATTAACAGAGGAAGGTACCAGAATTAAAAAGGGTGGGGAAAGCTTTCCTATTGAAAGTGGAATTTTAGCTGGGACTTAAAGGAAGGCAGAGAAGTCAGTAGACTGAGATGAGGAAGGAGAGCATTCTAGGCATGGGGAACAGCCAGAGAAAATTTCAGGAGCCAAGAGTTCAAATATCATTCATGGAACAGCCAAGAAACCAGTGTCTCTGGATTGAAGAGTACATGTCAGGGAGTGAGGTGTAGGAAGAAAGGTAGAGAGCTAAATTATGAAAGGCTTTGAATAACCATCAGTGAATTTAGTGTTTGGTCCTAAACGGACCTACCCCTGGAATTTATTAAGGGGGAGGTGGGATGAGGTGACATGGAGAAATCTTGGCTTTAGAAAACCAAAATTATTGCTACCTTCGAGGAGCTTATTACAATTTAATGGGGAAAATAAAGATATATGGTAGACATGTGGAAAGTTAAATTTAACAATACTTCAAGAAGAGATGTCATAAAGTTAACAGAAGTTAAGAACAGAAAGGCAGATTTAAGAGGTCTAAATGGAACCTAAATAGGTTAGGTAACTGTGGCAACAGGTGAGGTTTCCCAGTGTAGAAAATACAGTTTATACCTATATTTCAGGTGGAAGAATAGAGGGAAAATGTGCCTTGAAAAAAAAAACGATGTTGGAGGTATAGTTGGGCTAATGAAGTAAGAAAAGATTTGTAAATCATTTAACCTCTCTGTATTTTAATTTGTTCACCTATAAAATTGTATATTCCCACCTTTCTTATCTCACAATGATAAGATGAATTGAGCAAATACATTTTAAAGTGCTTTGAAAGGTAGAATTTTACCCCAGAAATAAAGCTATTTATCAGTGCCCTTAGCTGGAGAGATGCTGACCCACATATCCCCTCACATCTCTCCTAAACCCCCTACCTGATAACCACTCCCATGATTTCTCCCCAAATCAACTCACTTCTGTTTTGGTAAGGAAGGAAAAAAACCAAACTTATTTCCCAAGTGGGAAGATATAGCTCATTCATTTAGATCAAGTTTGTCTAGACCATTAAGATAGTTTAACTCAGTTCTAATACAGGTATGTCTTTATCATGTGCTGTTAATCATCAAGGCAAGAGAATATGAATGGACCAACACAAGTCCACTACCTACTCCTCAACAAATTCAATTTCATATTACATACTGACAATATGCAAGGCACTCGGCTAAGCACTGAGGAAAGAGAAATGAAAAATGACAGTCTTTGTGGGCAAGGAGCTTATAATGTAGTGGGAGGGGGGAGGAAAGAGAATATGACAGAGATATGACACGATATGTCCACAAGTATATTACAAGGTAAGATATATTAGAAGCAAAGGAAATCTTGGCCAAGTGTTACAAGAAGTTTGAGAAGGGAAGACTTTGTGGAAGAGTGGCATATGGATTGGACTTTAAAGGAAGGAGGGGTAGACCTTCAATAGTTAGAGGTGGGGGCAGGGTGTTTCTTTTCCAAAAAAATGGGTATGATGGGTTAGTAGATGAGAACCGGTGAGAATGGGGTAGGGCGAATAGTTTACTTTGACTAAAAGATAAACTATGTGAAGAGGAGTAGTAAGACATAGGCAGGATAGGTAAGTTGGAGACAGATTGTGGAATTTCAATGCCTGGGTAAGTAGTTTAAACTTTATTTGACAGGCAGTGAGAAGCTATTGAAAGTAAAGAAATGACATGTTTATGGTGGTACATTAGTAAGAATAATCAGGCTGCTGTTTGGAGCCTGATTGGTCTGAGGAATGAGGCAAGTAGACCAGTTAAGAGGCTGTCACTGTCCTCAGACTAAGACTCAGTGCAAGTGGGACTCAGAGACATTGTGGGAGTGACAGGACGTGGAACTTGACTGATGTGAGTAAAAGGACAGGGAGTAGTCTGGGTCCAGTAAAAACAAACAAACAAAAAAACAAAACATGCTGGGTTTCAAATCAGAGGACCTGGGTTTGAAATCCAGCTCTGCCACGACCACTCCATTTGTAATCTTGGGAATGTCACTTGATTGCTCTTGTCCTCATCTGTAAAGTAAGAAAATTGGACTAGATGGTCCCTAAGGCCCCTTCCAGCTCTAGATATATGATGGCATAATTCTTCTGGAATTTAGGGTTATGTATTTAAATGTTAAGGTTCTATATCTTTAGATTGGGGATCACATAGAGGATATTGCTTCAGTTGAAACCTCAGGTGCAGATGAAAACATCAAAGGTGAGTATAAAGGAAGAATGGAAGGCATGCTTAAGGGCAGAACCTTGGAGAATACATGCTGTTAAGACCCCAGAGAAGGATGAGGAACCTGAAAATGAGATAGGAGCAGTCAAAGAGGCAGGAGCTTAACCTTGAGAATACTGTGAATATGAATCAGAAGCTAAAGGAAGAGTTCAAATTACACACTCCACTACCCTGATGATGTCAGTTGCCTCCTCTTCCTACGCAAAGTATCGTTTTAAAACTTCGGTAGTTTGGTATAAAGTCACATTAATATTTTGGCCCAACTGGCCAAAGTCCATTGCAGTAATATATTGTTGAAATTAAGATCTGGCAACTAAACACAGGTGAGCAGTCTTTGAGCCGTGTGGCCCTAAGCATGGGGTAACACTGGCAAGCCTAATACACGACTCAAAAAAAATGAGAGGGGAAAAAGAAATAGAGTAGGAGAAGAGAAGAGGAAGGAAAGTCTAGCCTCACCATTACAACACTTAACTGAAATTTAGGAAAAGCGTTTGTTCTCAGTCACTCTGTTGTCTTCTTGTATGACACCAGACAAGTAATTTTATTACTTTTTCTTACAAAAGATTCATATGATAGTATCTTCCACCTGCCTCACATTCCTTGACCTGTTTCCTACCCCTAGACTTGATTATAATTCTCTTTCCCTGCTTTTAAGTTTATGATTCTAATCTTCCTGGCCTAGACCTTCTAGGGCCTTCTCAAACTTGATATTTTTTTTTTAATTAACGTTGGCATCAAGTATAGAATATTTTTAATCTCTTCTAAAAATTACCTAGTATGCTGTGAAGATTTAGTGAATATGAAATAATATTACATGTGTATATACAGCAGTTATGAAGCTAAAGTAGAAATCAAAGAAATATAAATATATCACTTGCTCAGGAATATCCAATATTCTTGCTCAGGATAAGCATAGTTCACACTTATTGGGGCTAAGGATGATCATCCAGTCTTATCCCAATTTATTTGGAATTGGGCAATTGAAACTATAAACACCATTTCCTTTTCAAAAATAGACAGCTGTTGAAGGTTCACCAGATATTTGCTAAGATTTACTGGCATTAAAGTGAAGGTGTTGGCATATACTAGTTACCACATGAAACAATGGGTATGAGAGTGCTTTGTGCCTGATACTGTACAAATACAAGATATTATTGTCATCATTGCTGAAACCCTGTCTGCGTTATTCAAGGACTTCCTCTGGAGAAGTAATCCCATGAAAAGAGAAAATGAGGAAGAGTACATGTACTAACTTGTTTGTCCAACCAATTGATCCTGTCACTGTATGACCCACAGGGCCTATGTAGGGAGCTAGAAAGGCAGGCAGTGCCAGAGTTCCAAATGCATGCTCATTTACAATTCAGAATTGGTCAGTAGCAGTCAGGGAGGAGAAAGGTCAGAAGAAGAATTTGTCCTTTGCTGGCCTTGCATTTCGGGCCCAAGGACCCAAGAAGAAGCAAAGTGAATATTTGGAATTCATTAAGGCCAAAATGCAACTGAAATGAGTAAATCTTAGAGAAGTGGAAAAGAATTTGGTTTATCCACTTAGTAAAGACAAGATTCTTCCAGAGGACCCAAGGACAGTATAATTTTCTGGCAGCTTTATTGATCTAAATTTTGGTCGATTTTATTTTATTTTTCTTCTTAAAAGCTTGTCTGGGTTCTACCTACCTTTTTATACTTATTTCAGGATAGTTGCTCTCAACTTGAAATCCCTTTTTAAAGCCTAGGTTTTCTTAGCCGTAAATCAAGGTGACTCCTCAGAATATTCCAGTAGTTTGATGGGAAAAGCAATATGTACTCGGCCCACAGAAGGATATTAGACAACTCATTTGAAGAAGCCAAATAGGTTTTGGTACATGATTGCCTTCCAGACAGTTAATGCCTCACTTATTTGTTAGACATTGATTTTTTTAGACAGGTTAATAAAGTTGGCAGGCTTCTGGCTAGAACAATTAAGGAACAAATAAGTAACTATTATAGGAACATTTTAATTGATAAGTGTCCAAAGAAAGAAATGGACAAATCTGCTGATGAATTTCAACCAGAGTTTGTCAGGTGATCTTCCTATGCAGTTTATTGTTGAGCAGCAGCCTCTTAATAAGAGTTATGACAAAGTGAGGTTACAGCTAGTTATTCTCCATGCATGCAGATAGCTGTGCAAGAGGCACAAATAAGTTAAAATAAATCATCTAGGATGTATCTGTAGATACGAGCAAACAGCCACTAAAAAAATGGTGCAAAGGTCAATCTGTAAAAAGAACAATTGAGCAAAAGGAACCTAGGTGACTTAAGGAAAGTTTTGATTGTTTTATTGGAGTAGGTTAGCAATCATAGGTCAGAAAGAAGAACTGGGTGTTGTATTTGAGGTAGGTAGAAAGAGAAGAAATATAAGTAGGGAGGGACTTAATACCTCTAATAAATACAAAAAGTAAAGAAAATCTGGCTTTTAAAATTTGACCATGACATCTGGTAGTTTACCTTTTTGGGAACGAACTTGAAATTTTCTGTACTGACAACCAAATAGCATTTGGCTCCAGAATGCTAAGTGCGTTTTGAGCCTCCCTGTAGATTTTTTTTTTTTTTAAATTTCAGACATTGGAACATTGAGACTTTTGCTCTGTATTCATCTCCCTTAAAATCTTATGACAAAAGACCTAGGCTCTGGTAATTAACTATATAAACTTCCTTATCTTAAGAAATTTAGTAAAAACCTTATTGCTAGTTTGATTACAAACATTTTAAATTGTTTTCATTTATGTGAGTCTGCTTACAACTAACTTGTAAACTGGGGAACAAGGATGTTTTCATATTTCTTGGCTTCCTGCCTCCTTCCCTTTAATGCTTAGTTCGGATGCCTTATATATTATAGGTACTTAGTAATTATTTGTTGAATCAATGAAAGTTTTAGTTGGAGATGATTTTCCTTGATACTGTAGTTGAGGAATAACTTCAGTAATTCACATATAATTTTAAAAGCTTAATATTAATCATTTTATTCTTTCACATACATTTCATGATAAATACTAAATTATGTAATTAAATTTAATTTCCTTTCATTTCTCTTATTCCTAACACTGCTGTAAATGTAGATTAGGAGTGAAATTGAGAAGATACTATCCTCTTCCCTTGAGAATAAGGACAGGCTAGCCTCTGAGCCACACTATTAGACTGGAACCTAATTAGCTGCCTCTGGGGCCAGCCCTCATCAGTGGCTGTCACCCTAGCAATCTGATCAGCCCAGCACCAGTTCTTTGGTGTTCTCCTGCTACCCAGAGATAGAAACATTACCAGGTACCATATCCAGAGGTACCTTCTACTGTACATGCAAAGACCATACCTATTTTCCTTTCCTTCCAATCCCAAATGGAATAACTCAAAGGAAAGGAGACACGTATTTGTGCACAATGTCCTGACTTATGTATCTTGCCTTGATGACCTCTAGGATATTCTGGAGATAAGCTTGAGTGGCTTCTAGTTCTGCCAGATACTCATCCATTTTCAGGACTTTGGTCCAAGTGCTGAGAGCAGAGAAGAACTGAGAATGGCATCTGGAGCAAGGAAGTTGTGTCTGGTGCAGGAGTAGCATTGCTACAACAATTTTGTGGTGGTAAAAAAAAGTAGGTCAGTCATATTAGGTATATGAAATAAAGATGCAGAAATTCTGTTGGAGGGGTATGATTAGTATAAATTTTCTGCCTACCAGATAGGGGATGGTAGATGGTAAGTGAATTTTGATTTGAAAGACCAATAAAAAGGGTGGTTCAGAAATATAGTTTGAAGTAAATGGCAAGTACAAGAGCTTGATAACCACCTGGAAGAATAAATAAGTTGTTTTGGAAGAAGTGGGTATAGTACTGGGAAGAATATAAGCCATTTTCATCAAGGTATTAAATACTACTTTTCTCCCCTTTTCCTCATCTCCTTGTCACCACTTTATCCTTTTTCACATGATGAAATGGCCTTACTCCTTACCAAAGCTAACTCTGTACTTGTTCTAGTGATCATGTTTCATCTTGTCTCCAACAGATTGCCCGGTCTATTATCCCCACTGTCTCACTTATTTTCAATCTCCCTCTCTCTCCCCGCACTGGCTTATTTCCTACTGCCTGCAGTAAAGCCTATGTCTCCCCTATCATGAAAAAAACCTCACTAGATCCTTCCATCCCTGCTGATTATAATCCTATTTCTCTTCTGCCCTTTGTAGATGTCCTCTAAAAGGCTGCCTACAGTAGTTGCCTTCACTTTCCTCTCCTTAACCCCTTATAATCTGGCTTCTGACCTTATTCTACCAAAACTGCTCTCTCCAAAGTTAATAATCTCTTAATTGCTAAATTCAGTGGCCTTTTTTCAATCCCCATTCTCCTGGATCTCTCTGCAGTCTTTGACACTGTTGATCACTCTCTCCTCCTTGATACTGTCTTCTAAGTGTTCAGGACCCTACTGTCTCCTAGTTTTCCTCTACCTATCTGACTGCTCCTTCACAATCTTTTTTGCTGCATCCTCCTCCAGATCAGTCCTTCATAGGGTTCTCTTTTGGGTCCTCTTCTTCTACACTACTTTACTCGGTGATATTATGAACTCCTGTGGATTTAATGACCATCTATGCTGATGATTCTCGAATCTACCTTTCCTGCTCCAAACTCTCTGCTGACCTCTAATTTAGCATCTCCAACTGCCTTTCAGACGTATTGAACCAGATGTCAAATAGACATTATAAACTCAATATGCCCAAAACTCCCCCCCCCAGCCCCCTTTTCTTATTACTGTAGAGAGCAACACCATGCTCCCAGTCTCTCAGACTTCCAGCCTAGGAGTCATCCTGAATTCTTCAGTGTCTCTCAGCTCCCATATCCAAGCTGTTGCCAGGGCTTGCTAATTTCACCTTTGTATCATCCCCCTACTCTCCTATGACACTGCCACCCCTCTAGTATATGCTCTCATATCATGCCTTGATTACTGAAATGGCCTGCTTGTGGGTCTACCTGCCTCAAGTTCCTCCACACTCAATCCATTCTCCATTCAGCCACAAAAGTGATTTTCCTAAAACAAAGGTCTCAATAAACTCCAGTAGCTTCCTTTTGCTTCCAAGAACAAATACAAAATGCTCTGTTGGCATTCAAAATCCTTTACAACCTAACCCCCTCCTACCTTTCCTGTCTTCTTAAACCTTCCTCCTGAACAGGTACTCTATCCAATAACAATGGCCTCCTGGCTATTCTACTCCATCTCAAGGCTCTAGGCATTTTTCTCTGGCTGTCCCTCATGCCTAGAATGCTCTTCCTCTGATTCATCTACTGACCTCCCTGACTTTCTTTAAACCCCGCCTTCTACAGGAAGCCTTCCCTAACCCTTTTTAATGCCTCCTCTCTGTTAATTTCTATTTATCTTGTATATAGCTTACTTTGTATATATTTGTTTGCATGTCATCTCCCTCATTAGATTGTAAATTCTATTAGGACAGGAACTATCTTTTGTCCCTTTTTGTATCCCCTGTGTTTAGCACAGTGGCTGACACGTAGTAGATACTTAGTAAATGTTTATTGAATTGAATTAGATGTCCCAGAGAAGATGGCAGACCTAGGATAGCATTTGTCCAACTTCAGAGCTTTGAATATTCCATTGTGTCCAGTGGTCTGATTATTATGGGACAGGTGGAATATAGTTGCCTGCCCTGTTGCTTTGTTTTATGAGACCTTATGTGTAGAAACTTGTCTGAAATGGAGTCTTTTCAAGAAGTTGAAGGTAGAGTTGGCATACAAGGCAGTTGAGCCTGCACATTGTTGCAACCATTACTATATATATAGCCTTACCTTGATTTCACTGAGACTGTATAGCTGGCCGTGAAATTCTTGGCCTGGAGAACATTTAAAGGTTACACTCTATATGCCAGCCTTCAAGATAAGGGCTTCAGCTTGTTGTTTCTTTTCAATTTAAAAACTGAACCAGCTAAAAAACAAGACTGAATATGGTGCTGAGAACATATACCACCATCACCACCAATATCATCAACACCACTACCACTCCACTTCATCTTTTGCTCTGAATTAATCAAATTGGTGCTGCCATTGCTTCTGGAAAAAGCCTGTTGGTTGACTGTTCAGTGGATCAACTGGGCATTCCTAAGACTCCTAAGATCAAAATAAAGGTTAACTATAGAACAAAGGCTCTAAAGGGTACAATGGAAAGGGAAGAAAAAAGAGAAGGGGGAGTTGAGCTAGATGAGGACAACACTCAGGACAAGGCAAGTGGGTTTTCACCTTGGAAGACTAACCGTGAATCACAGAGACTAGGGGAGCAGGAGAATGTGAATTGGCTAGCCTTAGGACTGGAGAAATTCCAGTTGGTCCGGGCCTCTGCCCCAGGGATGACAGATAGGGATATGGTATTTGCTTTCCAAAACACTGAGGTGCTAGAGTTACATCTGAAGGTCTTACCCCCCAGGCACTGGATTAAATTAACATTTGGTTCAAAATCTATGGCTACGATAGCCTACATGTGGAAAATGCTCCCAATCTATCATCCTGGAGTTCAAGGCAAGTACAAGTGTAAAGATACTTTAAGCATTCAGCCATATGGTCAAGGACTGTACCAGATTTTTATCTAAGGTCCCAGTATATTTGAAGACAAGTGCAGTATTCTCACAAACCCTAGAATATCTCTATCTTTACATTGTTAGGAGCCCTTCATAATAGTACCATGAACTTCCTGTGGAATCATCCTGATGCTTTGTTGGCCCAATAAATTCTGTTTACTCTGTGTGGAATTGACACTTTTCTAACTTTATGTAAAAGCAGTGCTTGTAAAGACAGGTCAGGACTACAGAAATTAGTTGGTGTGGTGCTTGGAATCTTCTGACTAGATTAAGATGTCCAACTATGTCATCACACCACAGTTTTGTAAATCTTAAGTACCAAAGAACACTAAGATTGTAGCAGGTTGGTTACAGAGCTGTGTGGTGAGATTTTTAAAAGCACTGACTATGGAAACACAATGCCTGCTTTCCAGTTCCTATCCCTGATACTTTCATGCTGTGTAACTTTGAACAAGGCATTTAACCATTCTGAACCTGGCACAGCAAGGAGGTCAAAGACTGAGAGAAAGGTCCTCATATGTAAAATATAGCACATTCTGCAGTAAGGAAACTGGGTGCTCACTGGGGAATGATTGAATAAATTGTGGTCTCTGAATATGATGAAATGTTAATTTACCACAAGAAATTATAAAGATGAAGACTTCAGAGAAACCTGAGAAGCCCTGTTTGTATTATACAAAAGTCTGAGTGCAAATTTAAAGTTTAAATGCAAAAAATATATGCCAAATGGTGCAGAATGTTGGGAGACATGAGAAAAGGACTCAGTATTAGATCAGGTGTCAAAAGATGAGTTTTCCAGAGAGAAGCAGAAAGAGGGCAGGAAAAGATTTAGGATAAAAGGAAGATTAACTGTAGAGCTTAAAGCTCAGTACTGCACAAAAACTTTTGAGGCAGTCTACATTTCCAATCTGTTGTCTTGTTTCTATATTCAGAACATTTCCTGCGTATGTCCTTTTCTTTCTACTCTTAACAGCCACCTTTGTACAGGCCCTCATCCCCTTATGCTTGAACTATCATAATAGCCTTCTGATTGGTTCCCCTACTTCAAATCTCTCCTCTAATCTATCCTCCACTCAGGTGCTAGAATGATTTCCCTGAAGTTCAGGTCTGACCATGTCACATCTGCCCCTTATTAAACTATTGTGGTTCCCTGTTACCTCCAGGATCAAATATAAAGTTCTTTGACATTCAAAGTCCTTCATAACCTGGATCCCTCCTACTTTTCCAGTTTTCTATACTTCACTCTCTCGGATTCAGCTATACTAGCCTAATTGCTGTTCTTCAACAGGATACCCCATGTCTCCACTCCCCGATTTTTTGCAGACTGTCTTCCATGCTTCAGATTCTCTCCTTACTTGCCTTCCCTGCCTTCAATTTCTTCCCTGACATCCTTCAAGAGGAAGGTCAGTTTTCACCTTCTACAAAAGGTCTTTCCTCTTTTGTCACCCTGCCCCTGATCGTACTCCAATTGAAATTGCCTTCCATTTATATGGTATAAATTTTTCCTTGAAGTTTTGCTTTTTGTTGTATCCCTAACACTTAGCACCATGCCTAGAAAATAGTAAGTGCTTAATTAATTCTTGGTGACTGAATTGATGTAAAGTAGAACTAAGTAGAACCAGGAGAATATTTCTTTCCTCGAGGCAATCGGGGTTAAGTGACTTGCCTAGGGTCACATAGCTAGTATGTGTCAAGTATAGGAGTCAGAATATGAACTCTGATCCTCTTAGCCCCAGGGCCGGTGCTCTATCCAATGCACCACCTAGCTGCCCTCAGGAGAATAATTTAAATGGTTACCATAGTAAGGGTCTGGCCTTAGATTGACTATCTGTTCACATTCGATTTCAGGATAAAAGTTATCAAAAGGAGATTGACTTAGCTCAAACACAACACGAATATGCAACAAGGATACAGTGGCATTTAGCTTTTATTGACATGCTCTCACTCCCCCCTTGTCTCCATGTGGAAGAATGCCACATGTCAGTAAGGCAGGGTGTGCTGACTTTTGTAGTCTTTAGATATCTACCTCAATTCAATGTGAATGGGATTTGCTTTGCCCTCACGTAACCAGGAAGCTATGTTAAGGGAGATGGGAGACAATCAGGTTGCAAGTCTTTTAGAGAAAACTTCCCTGTTGTGGAGCAAGGGGATGAGGGAGAGGGGGAGAGAATCCTGGTCTTATCACACCACAATAATGTAAAAGAAAATAGCTCAGAAAAATTCAGAACTCTAATCAGTGCAATGCAAGTATGACCTCAGAGGACTGACAATAAACATGCTTCCCACATCTCTGTTGAGAAGTAGTAAATGATAGATGTGAAATGAGACATCTCCAGGCATGGTTAAAGGTTGATTTATTTTGTCCTACTTGTTACAAGGGAGAATTATTCTTTGAGAGGAGAGGGGTCATTGAGAAGTAACAGTAATATAAAAAATAAAACATTTAAAAATATAAAATGAGGATAATACTTTTTACTACTTCAAAGGTGGCTGTGAGGAAAGTGCTTTGCAGACTGTCAAGTGATATATACACCAGATTAGCCTTATCTATGTCATCATCATCAGTATAGAGCCCAAAAGGCCAGACAATATGTTCTTTTTTTTGCCAGGCTATGGAGTTAAGTGACTTGTCCAGGGTCACACACCTCGTTAAGTGTCAGGTGTGTGAGTCTGGATTTGAACTCGGGTCCTCCTCACTTCAGGGCAGGTGCTCTATCCACTGCACCACCTAGCTGCCCCACTGAATATATTCTTATTGCCTGAATTGGATCTGGAAGAGCATCTTCCATTTGTCTTTCCAGTGGATACAAAGTAGTCCATATGTTCTTTAGATCTTGGTAGGGTGAAAATTATGGCCTGCAGGCCCCTCATAATGGTGGTGACATTAATGGTCTAATTGTAGCACAACTGAAGATCATTGTTTTTGCTTTTAACAATATTAGAGCACAAAAGATGGAGGCAGAAGATGAAAAGTAATTCCCATTAAGCATTAGTGCCTATAAATTTCCACGTGGAGGTGAGTTTCAGGCCCTGAGAAGGATTGAGCCCCTGGAAATAGATTGATCATGCAACTGTGGGTGTGGTAGGGAGGGAGGTTATGTGTTCATAATGCTCACTGCATTTGTCTTGGAGGATAAGGTGAGTATTTGGTCACTGTGGTCAGCAGTAGCATGGAATAGTCAAATACTACCTTGGAGGTGTGAGGGGAGAGATCCCAGCTAAAATATTACCTTCTACAAAGCGGCTTTCCAGAGTTCCCTTAATGCTAATGTCTTTGAATTTATCCTGTATATGTCTTGTTTGTACATAGTTGTTTGCCTGTTGTCTCCTGCCTTAGACTGTGAACTTCTTGAGAGTAGAGACTTGTTTATTTTGCCTTTATTTGTAGTCTGTGTCATACTTAGCACATGGTAGGTGCTTAATAAATTCTTCTTGACTTTATATTCTTTAAATGAACAGGAAACCCCACCAATATGCCTGAGGTCACCCAGAAGCTGCATTAATTGCTAGGCAGTTTCAGATTTAGGTGTACCACTCCCTGATCTCCACCCGCCCCCCCCCCCCCCCCCCCCCCCCCCCCACTCCCAACCAATCTAGTCTTGAGGACACTTCCCTGGCTTTTAGGGAAAGAGCTAAACTAACCTGCACAGGGAAGGGGAAAAAAGAATCTGGTCCATCCCACAACCTTACATATTCTTAAGGGGAGAAAAGAAGGCAGGCCAGAAACCCAGATGCCTTTTCTCAAAGCCAGTCACTTTGAGAGTGTTGAGTCATTTCACAACTCTACCGACAATGCGTTAGTGTTCCAATTTTTCAAATTCTTTTAAAGAAAATTTTAATATAATGTCAATGTATTGGAAAAAGTAAAGTCTTTTTTTTTTTTTTAATCTGAAAATGACCTATAGTGAGCACATAGATTTATTTGTTTTAGGACCAAATTAGTTGTTGACACAAGTGCATTAAAACGCATATGTTTATAGTCAATAAATCAAGAAAAATGTATTAAAAGTATCTCCTGTGAAGCACTGAGAACTGTGTAATACCTCTTTGATAGCACATAATACCTTTTTAAAAAAATAACAATAGTAATAGATACTTCCATCGTGTTTTAAAGTATGCAAAGCACTACACATATGTCATATATGCCTCAGGCCCTAAGAACTAGACTTCTTACAGTGCCCTTCAGAATTCCAGAGGAGCACCCTGAGGTGTTGAGGTATTGGGGTATTTCTACTGCCATCAACTTGAGCTCCCAAAGGAAGGGTTCTCCTATTATTAGAGGGCCAGAGACTAGTGCCCTCGTTCCATGTAACCACTTAGTATTGATTGTCTTTTACAAAGGGATATTAATATTTAGCAAGAGCAAATGTAAAAACATTTCCCCCAGTACCTCCAGGGCATACTCCCCCCCATACTACTACTGTCTCTGGGGGAAGTAGGTTCAAAATTAAGCTCAGTTACTAACATAGAATAGTCCCACTGAGTTCATGTTCAGCAAACATGGCAGTTCATGGCAGCAAAGCTACTGGATGAGTCTTGTCTAAGCAATTGCTGGCCTGGGTCCAAAAGGTACATCTCTGGTTTTTAGAGCATTGATGTTTTAAGGCTACAACAGCCAGCCTGGGCACCTGAGCACCCGCATAACAACCTTTCAAACTCACTAGGTTGTCAGGCCCTGGGACCTTCCACTCAGAAAAGTCAAGTCAACAAGCATTTGTCAAATGCTTTCCATGTATGTGCCAGGCACAAAAGGCCAAGGACTGAGGTTTTTTTCTTGGGGTCATAAGGCCTTAGAGGAAACAACATGGTCTCTCACCATATGCCATGAGCAAAAAAGTTCACCTAATGAATCAAAGAAAGGCAATGAAGTAGCTGAAGTTAACAGGCCTTTTTGAATGCCCCCAAAGCCAGAGAGCCTTTCACCACCTGGATAGCTGACCGGAACCAGTTATAGAATGTTTGTGAACGCTTCATAGTCTCTCCAAGGTATTTCCCTTATATATTATCACAATTCTCCCAGAAATATGCTGCACGTGGAGAGCTCGCAACAGTGCAAGTTGGTAGAATCTGTTCATGTGTCAGAACCCTATTATACATAGATTATATTTAAGCTTCACAACCACCTGTGAGATAGGTAAAATTATCTCCTAGAGGTATATGTAAAAAATTTTGGACAACTCAAACATTTTAAGAGTTATTGTCAGGGAACATGCTTGTTTAAGGAATCATCAAAGGAATAGTTCTGTCAAATGGATAATCTACCTCGAATTTAGACATTCCCAAACAATAGCACTTGAAGGCTTGTATCTTCAAGCCCAAGCTGGTGGCCACTACTCTGGACCCTCTCTTTGGGCTTTCAGGGATTCCTGGCAGTTAGAGGAACTCAGCCACAAACTTACTCCTTTACTCTGCTCAGTGCTTTCCTTTATTGTTCCTCCCTTTTCCTTCCACTGTACCCATATCTCCAGGTTTCAGGAAAAGAAAAGTAGCAATTTACAGAAAGACTAAAGACCCTTATTATTTGGATTTTTATGTAATGTGTGTGTGTGTGTGTGTGTGTGTGTGTGTGAATGCTAGTGACTCAAGGGAATACAATATTTAGGAGGGAACATTGGCAGTCCACGAGACCAAATTAATTTGGCTCAGCAAAATGTCCTTGTAATATTTTTTTTTCCTAATGCTTTTTATTTTTGGCTTCAAAAGTATGAATTTCCACCCCTACCTTAGAACATTTCACAGATACAAACAAATGATAGGAAATATCATGTCTTCCGGTAGGTAGTATGTGCCGTAGATTGGATTAGAAAAAATGCAACCTCACAGACACTTACTCGCTGAGTGCCCTGGACAAACAACTTATCCTCTGTCTGCCTCAGTTCCCTCATCTGTAAAATGGTAATAATAGCATCTACCTCACAGGGTTATTGTGAGGATCAAATGAGATAGTATTTATAAAGTACTTAGCACAGTGCCCAGCCCGTAGAAGGTACTTAATAAATGCTTGTTCTCTTCCATCTAGAGAGGGTGAGGAAGGACAGAGTAGTCTTATTCTCTTTCTTCCTAGTGGAAGCACCAGAAAATATGATTTCTAACACACTATTTGACCTCTGGTAGAAATTCAGGTGTTCAGGATACTTAAGTGGAAAAGGTACTGATTATTTACTAAACTTCAGTAAACTAGAAGCCCCTCCTCTTCCAAGAACTAAATTAACCATGAAGATAAGTGCTAGGCTAGGACCCAGAAACAATCTCAATAACCGTGAAGAAAATCAGGCCCACAGTAGACCCACAAGAAATGTATATTTTGCCCCTTCTTATTTCCTTTATCTGTGGGAAAAGTGACTATATCTGCTTCAAGTAGTTATTTGCATCACATCATAAAGAATAATAGTTTCAACTGGGAATGTTTAGCCTGGAGAATAGAGGATTTATTAGGAGGAGAAGACATGGTAAATAGGGGGATATTGATAAACTGTAGAGTGGCTCCAGAAGACAACCAGGGGAGTCTAGAAAATGTCACATGAGGAATAGTCTTAGAAGACTTTATGGGTGTTGGGATATAATTCAGTGCCTGTCTTCAAATATATGAAGGAGTAATTATATAGAAGAGAGATTAACCATGTTGTTCCAGGGATTAGAACTAAGACCTCTGGGTGGAAGGTACAAGGAACAAGGAAACAGATTTTAGTTCAGTAAAAGCAGAAAACTTCGTAGCATTTCAAGCTAAGCAACAGTGAAATGGTTCTGTGGCACAAGATAGTAAACTCCCTATCACTGTAAGTCATGGGATGATTGATTTTAGAGCTGTAAGGGCACTCAGAGGTCATCTTAACCAAACCCCTCATTTAAAAATGAGGATATTGAAGGCAAGAGAAGTTTTGACTTGTAGAGTACAAAGTTGGATGGCCATTGCTGTGATGTAGACCAGAGTCTTGCATTGGAGTGGAATGTAGAGCTTGGTGAACTCTTGAGTTTCTTTTTAATCATGTGATTCTATCTATGTTTTTCTTAGACCATGTCTATATATGGTCACCAAATGGATTTTCTAATCTTATCTCTTTAAAAATCAATGACATTTTTGAATATTAGAATGATATTATTATAAAGTTGGAAGGACCTTTATAGAGGTCATGTAGTGTAGCTCTCCCTCACCCTTTATTTTACAAGTGAGAAAATTTAGGCATAAAGAGGTTGAAAGGCTTTTGCTAGTTAGTGGAAGAATCAGGCCTCAGATCCAAGCCTTCTGACTCCCAATCCAATGTGCTTTCCAAAGCATATACTAAGCTACTCTCTTTGTCTATGAGAAATCTAATTCCAAAATGACTATACATGAAGAAACAAAAAAAATGATAAAATTAAGCAAGTTCTCTGACACCACTTCAGATAATTATGTATATGTGCAGAAACCATATAGATAGAGTATTCTGACCCTATCCAAGTGAGAGAGCTGTTGCCTATGAATAGGCACCCAGAAAACAGGCTAGTTAAAAAACTAGTAAGATAATGTCAAGAATCATAAGCATAGTTCTTCCCACCCACCCACACTTAAGCTGCTCTGTTTATGAAGCCATATTAGTCAAGGTGGCAAGCTGGGCTTTGTCCCAGGTGCTGTTGGAGAGGAGGAGGCAAAGAATCATTGGCTCATTCAGCACCCTGAAGTCCCCACTGTCTCTGCCTAGTAGTCCTCGGTGGCTCACCAGCACCCACCTCTCAAGTTCCTGCTGTTCCTTTCATGGGGTTTGCCTACCTGCTTTGTCTCTACAAAGTGAGTATTAAACTAATTAGTGATTATATATTAATTTATGATATATTATTGTATATGTAGAAGACCTTTCCCCAACCCAATTCCCTTTCCTCGTAGAAAGAGCAGTCACTAAGATGTTTTCATTCCTCCCTCACTTAGTTTCCTGTCAGAGCCATAAGGCCTCTGCTGTCCTATCTGATCTTCACTCCTTAGTGAAAGGCTATAGGTACTTCAACTGTGGGAAGGGTGCTACCTACCTCTAAACTGAGGGTGGCTCAGGTTTCTTAGCATCTTCTTTAAAATGGTGCTTTCAACCCCTATAGGTAGGCCTGTCAGCCAAGGGATTTCTGCAGGTCCTCCAGTTTAAGGGTCTAGGTGTATTCAGGGTAGCCTTAAGACATTTTTTTTTTGCCTTGGTATTCAGTCTATCAAAAAAGCATTTAGTAGGCACATCTAGGTCCTGATTAGTGCAAATAAATCAATCTTCTGAAACTATTGTGTTATTTGAATTCAGGATAGGTATTTCCATTGGGCTAGAACCACTGGCCATATTTTACTTAATTATAACTAAGAATGGCACAAATTTGAATACATGGGACCACTTCAGAGGATTAATTAATTCATACTAATAAGAATCTAGTGGTACCTACTATGTGCCAAATCCTCCACTTGACCCCAGAAATTTCTAATTTAGTTATTTAAAATCAATGCCTGATTACTGTGAAGCAGAATAAACTATGTGTTTAATTAAATATCAGTTCCTTTGGTAAATCTTATTATAACACTCATGTATGTGTATTCTTCATAGTTTGTTATTCCTTCATCATGGTCTCTTCTTTTGCAAATTAAAAAAAAAACAAATAAGATGATCAAAAACTATAAGATTTTCATTCACCCTTTTTATTTTGAGATTTATTTTCTTCAGTAATGCTCTATGTGCTCATATACCTACTCTTTGTTATATTTGCAGAAAACTTTTAATATTGCAGTTGTAATGAGAGGAATTTGATGACAGAAAGTAAGAATCAAGTCACTAAGGAAACGAGCAGACAAGCATTGTGCCCTGTCCTTCCTTTGCAAAGTATGAAGTAGTTCTCTCACTGAAGTGGAAGGGCAGATGGCCGTTAGCAGTTTGAAGGCCCAGTTATACCCTTGAAAGCTTTTGAAAAGCTGAATTGAGAGCTTTCAGCCTTGAGTCAAATGGAAAAGTCCCATGGTTCTTGGCATACAGTGGCCAAACAAATGTTAATGTCTCTTCTTTAATGTCATTTGTACTGATAAAACCGTATCAGTTTCTCATGTTGAACCATTTGACAGAGCTAAGGACTTTCATGGCAAGAACTTTCTCTCCTGGATCTTTTGTAGCTATGGCTGTATCAGCTGTAGGAGCAGTTGCCAGGCTACATCTCCACTGGAGAATCTTTCCAGAATGGTGACTGATGGCATTGGGCGAGGTTTAGGGTCCGGAACTATCTCCATTGAGGTCTGAAGGGGGATAGCAGCCAAGATGGTAGTGATAGTTGTAGTAACAATACCACCTTAGCACATGCTGCATCCTGTCTTGTCCTTCAGGGGGCCTTGCTGCCACAGGTAGGCTGGTTTGTCTGTTCTATTGGTGGCACTTGGTGGGCAATTAAGGGGGAGGGTTGGACCCTTCTCCTCAGATAATGGCTATGAGAACTGGACACCACTCCCAGTGCTCATCTGGCTATTGGTAACAATTAAGTCAGCAACTTTTGCTACTTTTTGTCATATTTGCAGAAAACTTTTAATATTGTAGTTGTAATGAGAGGAATTTGATAACAGAAAGTAAGATTCAGATAACTAAGGAAACCAGCAGACAAGCATTGTGTTCTGTCTTTTATATTAATATTATAGTGAGCCTCTTTCCCATCCTCTCAATGATGGCTTTGGAGATTGGGCTAGAAGCAGGTCTAGTGGTTTGGGGTGGGAGGGAGGCACTGATATTTCCAAGACTTTGGGGTTCAACATCCTGACTTGTCTCTATTGGAATCTACGAAGATCTGGGAAACGTTTTGTAACTACTGTTTTTACTATGCTGTCTTAGTAAACACAGTTAATTGTGTCTACTGGTTGACTATTAAAGGTAAGCTTTGGGTGTGAGTACCCACAGACTACCCTTTAAACCTGGGGACCCACCCTATAAAACTGTAAGTATGGAGTTGAAGAAATAGTCTCAAAGGGGCCCCCTTACACAGTTAATGTGAATATAAATTTGAAATGTATGCTTCTCTAGACTTGAATGAACTAATGCAGAATGAAGTGAGTAGAACCAGGAGAGCAATTTATGCTTTAACAACAACATTGTAAAAACCAACAAATTTGAAAAATTTAAGAAACTCTGATCAATGAATGCAGTGACCAACCATGATTCCAAAGAGCAGATGATAAAGGATGCTACCCATCTCCTAACAGAGAGCTGATAAACTCAGGGCACAGAAGGAGATATTTTTGGATGTGACTATATAGCATCTGCTTACTTGCTTTATCATCTGCTTACCATTGCTGAGCTTACCTTTATACTTTAAAATTTGTTTAATGTATTATTTATTTTTAACATTTTTTAAAATTTTGAGTTCCAAATTTGCTCACTCCTACCCTTCCCCTACTCACTGAGAAGGCAAGCAATTTGATATCAATTCTATATGTGAAATTATGTAAAATATATTTCCATATTAGTCATATCACAAAAAAGCAAGAAAAATAAAGTGAGAAAATTATACTTCAATTTACACTCAGAGTTAATTAGTTCTCTATAAGTGGATAATATTTTTTCATCATGTCGCCTTTGGAATTGTCTTCCATCTTTGTCTTGATCAAAATTGATCAAGTTGATCATCATTACAATATTGTTGCTGTATACAGTGATCTCCTGGTTCTACTCATTTCACTTTGTATAAGTTCGTATAGGTCTTCCCATATTTTTCTGAAACCATTTCTCCCATCATTTCTTATAGCATAAGAGTACTCCATCACAATCCTATGCCACAATTTGTTAGCCATTCTCCAGTTGATGGGTATCCCCTCAATTTCCGATTCTTTGCCAACACAAGAAGAGCTGCTATAAATATTTTTGTACATATAGGTCCTTTTCCTTTTTCTTTGCTCTCTTTGGGATATTCAGACCTAATAGTGGTATTACTGAATCAAAGAGTATGCACAGTTTTATAATCCTTTGGGCATAGTTCTAAATTGTTTTCCAGAAGGGTTGGACCAGTTCACAACTCCACCAATAGTTCATTAAGGTACCTATTTTCCACATCCTTTCTAGTATTTGTCGTTTCTGATGAATATGAGGTGGTAATTCAGAGTTATTTTAATTTACATTTTTCTAATCAATAGTGATTTAGAGAATTTTTTCATATGACTATAGATAGTTTTGATTTCTTCTTCTGGAAACTGCCTGTTCATGTCCTTTGACCATTTATCAATCGGAGAATAGCTCTTATTTTTATAAATTGATTCAATTCCCTATGTATTTGAAAAATGTGGATGTTAGTGGAAAAACTTGCAATAACAATTTTTGATATTGCTTCATTGTCTATGGCAGGGCTTCTTAAACTTTTTCCACTCTGAACCCCTTTTGGTGTTTTAGCAGCATTTGTTGGTGTTGCAAATGCAATGTGAGTGTGCTTTGTGTTCAGAACCAAGGCTGCAGTGAAGTTGCTTGATGCCAGGCAAGCACTGCCAGAAACACCACTGATTCACTATGTGTTTGATTTTGAATTAATTTTTGGTTGTGCATTCAGAAACCTTTTACTGTTGCAGCATGGTACCTTTTAAAATGCAGTTTCCTTGATTATCTCTTTTAATCAGGTCTATTTTTACTTTTGCTTTGTCTGAGATCATGATTGCTACCACTGCCTTTTTCACCTGAGCTTTTGTTCCAGCCACTTAAAATATGTGTGTGTATGTGTGTGTGTATGTATAATATGTATGTGTGTACATATGTATGTATGTGTGTATGTATCTATATCTATAGATATATAGATATAGATACACACACACTGTAAAAAAAGTCTGCTTCTCTGAATGAGCCTATAGACGTAATTCAAGCATATCTGAGTCTCCCCAGGATAAATCATGATCAAAATCCAGAAGACTAATTTCTTTCAACAATTTAATTTAAAGACACTTTGCAGAATTTCTGGAAATATCACTCAATAAACTTCAGTGGCTCCCTCTCACATTTAGGATAAAATATAAAATCCTCTGTTTGGTATTCAAAAGCTATCATAACCTTCACCCCCCACCCCCAACCCTTTCCAGTTTTCTTATACCTAATCAGTAACTTTCTGTTCCTTGAACAAGATAATCTATCTCTCGACTCTGGGCATCTTCACTGGCTGCTCCTTATGCCTGGAATACATTTCTTCATTTCTGCCTCTTGACTGCCTTCAAGTCCTAGCTTTTGGGGCAGCTAGATAGCACAGGGATAGAGCACCAGCCCTGCAGTAAGGAGGACCGAGTTCAAATCCAACCTCAGACACTTACTGTGTGACCCTGAGCAAGTTATTTTATCCCATTGGCTCAAAAAAAAAAATCCCAATCCCACTTTCTACAGTGTTTCCTGGTCCCTCTTAATAGTAGTGCCTTCCTTCTGTTGACTGTTTCCAATTTATCCTGTATATAACCTGTCTTTATATAGTCTTTTCCATGTTGTCTCCCCATTAGACTGTGAGCTCCCTGAGGGTAGGGACTATCTTTTTACCTTTCTTGGTGATGTGGTTTAGAGGTTTAGGGGTGCTGGGACCCCAAAATCACAACATGCGGGTCCTGCAAGAAAGAATTCGACCCAAGCCTTCTTTCGGCCAAAGACAAGGTTTATTAGAACACTCATCATATTGGGCAGATTCTTAGGGAGTCTGAACATTAGTAAGCTATTGGCTAGATTTTAAGAATCTGAGCAGTGGCTAGATTATAAAAATCCCAGCAGTGGCTAGATTATAAGAATAGAGACAAGATCTACCTTATATACAGAAAGCCTGTGGGAGGACCTAGGAGTGGCCAAGTAGTTTGGGGTGACAGGAGGAAAGGCCTAAGGAGATCTAGATGGAAGGGGAAATGGCCAGGGGCCATAGGGAGGTAAAACAATGGAGGAGAGATTGGGTGTAGCCACAATGAAAGTCCAGTTGATGGGATTATAGCCTAATGAAAACACCAGGGATTTGGCCATGTGGGAGAATCCAGGGTTTTTCCTTTCTGGGGCCCAGATCCCAACCCCTTCATTGGTATCCCCAGCATTTGGCAGAGAGCCTGGCATATGGTAGGTGCTTAAATGTTTATTGACTGATTGATTCTAATAAAGATTAATTTTATCATTCAGTAAAATTTTGGTTATGTTATACTAATGGGGTGCAGGCTCAAGCTGAGACCTTTGTCCCAATTTGGGCCCCATTTGTCTATGGGCCCTACAGAACCTTTGGATTGTTCTTGAATTCTCCAGCTTGATCAAGGAAGTCTCTGGCATTCCCCTGAGGCCATAATTCCATCAATTGGTCTTTCATTGTGGCTAGGGCCCACTCCCAATTCTCTGTTACCCTTGACCTAGCCTAGCCCTCCATTGTCTTACCACCCTATAGCCCCAGACCACTTCCCACCCTTAATCCTATCTAGGCTCCATTCTTCCTTGCTTTCTATTACCTCCTAGTCCCCCATAGACTACTTGGCCACTCCTAGATTCCTCCCATAGTCTTTCTGTATCTAAGGTCCATCTTGTCTCCATTAAGGTGCTCAGATTTTTACAATCTAGCCAATCGAGCATCATAGATGCTCAGATTCCTTAAGAATCTGGCTAATATGGTGGATTTTTAATAAACCTTGTCTTTGGTTGAAAGAAGGATTGGGTCAAATTCTTTCAGGCAAGGATCCGTGTGTCGTGATCTTGAGGTCCCAGCACCCCTAAACCTCTAGACCTCATCAATACCAAATATTGATTTAATTAAGCAGGTTTCAGGGGGAGTGTGGTGTAGTGGATAAAATGCTGCATTTATGATGAGGATGGAATCTGGACCCCAAAAAAGAAAAATTCTGGACTTTCCCACACGGTCAAATCTCTGGCCTTCTCCTAAGCCTATAGTCCTATCAACTCCTTTCATTATTGCCTAAACCCAATCTACCTCCAGATGGCCCCCTGGCCACTTCCCACCCTTAATCCTGTCTAGACTCCATTCTCCCTTTGCCAGGTGGTCCAGGTCCCAGGCATTCTATTCACCCCAGTTTATTTGCCACTCCCATTCAGATCTTCCTTAGACCCCTCCTCCAGTCACCCCAAACTTCTTGGCCACTCTTAGAGATAAGGTCCATCTTGTCTCCATTAAGGTGGTCAGATTCTTATAATCTGGCCAATAGCTCAGTAATGTTCAGATTCCTTAAGAATCTGGCCAATATGGCAGATCTTTAATAAACCTTGTCTTTGGCTGAAAGAAGACTTGGATTGAATTCTTTCAGGCAGGATCCACGTGTTGTGATTTTGGGGTCCCAGCACCCTGAAACTCCTAAACCTCAACATTTGGAATCAGTAAGACTTGTATTCAAATCCTCCCTTTCATGCTTGCTATATGACCCAGGCCAAGTAACTTAACATCTCTGAGCCTGTCCTCTCATCTATAAAACAGCAATAAATTGATCTATAGTACCTACTTTATAGCTTTGTTGTGAGACTCTGGGAGACTTTGCAAATCATAAAATCTTAAAGTGGGGCAACTGGGTGGCACAGTGGGTAAAGTATCAGGCCTGGAGTCAGGAAGACTCGTCTTCTTGAATTTAAATCTGGCCTCAAACACTAGCTGTGTGACCCTGGGCTTAACCCTGTTTACCTCAGTTTCCTCATCTGCAAAATGAGCTAGAGAAGGAAATGGCAAGCCACTCCAGTATCTTTGCTAAGAAAACCCCAAATGGAATCATGAAGAGGCAGTCAGATGGAAACTACTGAACAACAAAAACAACAAAATCTTTAAGTGCTATGAAAATGTCAGTTATTATGAGTATTTTTCTTTATAAATTTGTCTTTTTTCTTTTTTAAAATTTTACTTAGGAGCTCTTTACAATTAGAATTTAAAGCTCCAATTTGTAAAATTGCAATGTTAGACAAATAACAATTGGCCTAAAAAGAGAATTCCACATAGCACAACCTCTAATTGCTATTGGCCATTCTAATCCAACTCTCTGTGTGAATAGATGATTCATATTTCTTGCCCTCAAGGCCAAGGAATTCAAGCTTTTCCAGACTAGCAGAGGAAGTAAATTTCAAAGACAAAGAGATCCCCTGCTTTTTCAACTCAGGGAAGTCAGGTTTTAGTACTATAGTCCATCGAGGATCCTGGATATTGCTTATATTGTACACAGAGAAAGTATTGATAGTAAAGGTAAAAAGAAAGTAAAGCTTTTAAAAATCTGCATTTTGAACTAATACTTGGAAGTGACTTGTGAGCCTGACTATTTACAAACAAACAAACAAAAAATAATCCCAAAACCTTATTATAGTAATTCTGTAATTAACACCTAAACAAAAAAAAGTTTCAGATTGCCATATTTTGGTTGGCTATTACACTGAGGAAGTCTTTAAAGTTAACCCACTTTATTGCACATGTGGAAACTGCAAGGGCAAGTCCTTATTAAAAAAATAATGATTACAATCTCCAAGTTAAACCTGTTTGTTTTCACCAGGAAAAGGATTAGATTCTAACCATACTTCAGGGGTGTATGGAGTATTCAATGTCTAGCACCTCTGGTCTGAGGGCTTGCCAGCCTTTTTCAGGGATGCTCATCTGCCTTTTGTATCCACTTGCCACCCAACTCTTACTTATCACTCCAAAAAGCTGTAGCTTGCATATCAGCCACACCCCAGTAAAAGTGTCTCAGCAGACAGACTAAACCAGGTTAGGCTTAACCAACAGGCCTCAGACTTGTCCGTGTGGTGAGTTAGGGGAATTTCTACCTCAAGCATGTGAAGACTACCGTTGGAGGAATAGGTAGATGAGAACAGTTTGTTTCAGAGGCCATGAAGGTGGCTAAAGCAGGTGCTGTGGAGTGTTTAGAGCTTGGTCAGACATTGAAGATGCCAAAGTCATCCACTGCATCCTGGGCCATCACCAGTCATCTTGACATTTTTCTTGCCATTGGACTTCAATGACTCTGGAAGAGTGAGGCTGAAGACTTCAAAACTCTGCCTTACCCCATCATGTCATTGGTCCTCTTCAAAAATGAAGTACATGCAACCAGACTTCAAAATATTGGGGAATGCAGGGTAGAAGGTCAATGGCAAAAAAGCACAAAGAGGTTAAATCATGGTATCCTATTTGAGTATTCACATACTGGCTAGAAGGAAAGCAGAGAGTACAAATTAATTGAGTCAACAAATAACTACAATTATTCATAGGGGTGACAGGTTTCTATCATGAATATGTGTTTATATTGTGAGTCCAACTCATCTAGGATAATCATTGGACAAGGGGGAGTAAAAATATCACTAGGCATAGGGAAAATGGGAAAATTATACAGCTGGGCTGTATAACATTTATTAAGCTCCTACTATGTGACAGATACTGTGGTAATTGCTAGGGATACAAAATAAGGCAAAAGACAGTCCCTGCCTTCAAGGAGCTTACAATTTAATGGCAGAAACAACATGAAAACAAAAATATACAAAGCAAGGTATGCACAGGATAAACAGGAAATAATTAACAGAGGGACGACACTCAAATTAAGAGGAGTTAGGAAAGGCTTCCGATAAAAAACGGGAATTCATTTGGGACTTAGAGGAAACCAGGAAGGTCAGTAGTAAGAGTGGAGGAGGGATAGCATTCTAGGCGTGAGGGACAGCCAGGGAAAATGCCCAAAGCTGAGAGACGAACAGACAAGAGGCCAGAGTCACTGGATCAAAGGGTGCATATCAGGCAATAAGGTGTAAGAAGACTCGAAAGGTAGGAGGGGGTTTTGGATGTCAAATAGTGCATTTTGTATTTGATTCTAGAAGCAATAGGCAGCCACTGGAATTTATTGAGTGAGGGTTTGATACAGTCAAACCCATACTTTAGGAAAAGTTGGCCTTCCCCAAGTCTCTCTCCACTCCAGTCCATCCTCCATTCAGCCACCAAAGTGATTTTCCTAAAGTGATTACCCCTCTACAGATGTAGAAATGATTCCCACTTATAGGTATGTTAAGTGCAAGAGAGTTTTCTCATATATTTTTGCTTGTTTTGAGGGAATGGAGAGGAAAATATGATTACAGTCCATGTAGGGAAAGTTTTGATTTTTTTCCCTTTTATGGTGTAACTGGAGTACTATAAATGTGTTCTATTTTATGTACTTGTATAATCCTGTTTGATGTACTTGTCTGGACAGTGTATCAAGGTATATAATGTGAAATGGGGGATAAAATAGGGAATGACACCTTTGGTCTTGTGTATAGGGTAACTTTGAGGGAAAATTAATTGAAGTAATGTCCTGATATATTCCAGATGCTTATATAGAACTACCTTGGTGGGAGAGCCATATGTAATAAAGGTCATGAGGGCCATAGCCTATCATCTAATTGGTCTCTGGTTGATGATTAGCATTGGAAGGCAGGGAAAGCCCCAGGCAAACTAAAGTAGGGAAAGTTTGTTTATTACCCTCCCACCTATCTGTGAAAGTGAGTGAAATTAGATTTAGATTTAGAGCTGTAAGGAACCAAGGAGATCATCTAGTCCTGTCCTTTCAATTTATTGGAGGAAACTGAGGCTCAGTGAGATTAGTATGTGGGAGTGTGGGGATCAGTCAGCAAGCATTTATTAAGTGTGTCTTTCCACTGTTTTTTCCTCTCCTTAGCCTCACACTGAGTTATGAGTTGCCAAGTTTTGTTGATTCTACTTCCACATCCCTTTCCCCACCTCCAATCCCCAGAGGAGCAACTTGTTCACCATCTTTCACCTGGATTACAGTGATGGCCTCCTAATTGGTCTTCCTTGCTTCCAATCTCTCTTCTTTTGGATTCATCTTTTATATAGCCAAATAATCTTCCCAAGGCCAAGTCTTACTCATAAGCTTTTGGTGACCTCCTATTGCCACTGGGATAAAATAGAAACTCCCCAAACTGGTATTTGAAGCTTTTCACCAATACGAAGCCAGCTAATCTTTTCAGTCTTATGACATGTTGCTCCTCTTTATGAGCCCTGTGTTCCTGCCAAACTGAATTGTTAGCTGTTCTACTGTAGCATTCCATCTCTACCTGATAATCTTTTGGATGATAGAGCAACAGAGAGCAACACTCATCATCACCTCTGTCAGGGAGCCTTATTCAGTGTGGTTCCAGGGATAAGTGTTTGAAGCAGTGGGTGATAATTTCGGGGAATCAGGTTTTTCTGGTTAGTATGATGGATCTTATAACAGAGCCATCCAAAAGTGGAACTGATCATTTTATTAAGTAATGTGCTCCCTATCTCTAGAAATGTACAAGCAAAGGTTAAGGATATTGTAAAAGTGGTCACTACATTATTAGAGGTTAGATTAAATGATCTTTAAGGTCCCTTTTTACTCCAAAATCCCACAGTTTTACAAATTGATTAATTACTATCTCATGTCGGGAGAAAGGTGGGTAGGAAAGAAAATAAATACATGTTAATTGAAAAAATAATTTTTAAAGTGTATTATAGCATTTATTGAGCAGTCATTATGCACAGCATTCTACTGGGGTCACACCCAACTGCAGGAAGTCCCTAACTTGGAAATAAACAGTGATTTCAATTGTAAAATGTGCTCCACACTGTGCAGAGAGAAAAGACTATAAAAGATTTGGTAGCATATTTCCCTAAACCCCTTCTGTAACTCCTGAAAAACTAGGGAATGAGACTAGGGGAACTGAGAGATAACAAGGGTAAGAAGAAGCTGCAGGAGATGCCTCAGGGAGCAGAGATACATTCACCAGTCAGACAGGTCACAGAAAGACAGTGACTCTAGAGAAGAAGCAGCTTCAGGTAGCCTGACTCTGGGCAACAAAGAAGAGAGTCCTTAGACCCAAGGAAGGACTAACCCTAGCAATTAAGAGCAGGCTAGGCGAGGGCTGAATGAGGAAGAGAAAGGATATTGTGGTCCTACACTAGGAATTTGAGCACTAACTACCATGTGCCAGGCACTGGAGATAATATAAGCAAAAAGAAACACAGTCTGTGCCCTCAGGGAGCTTTTATTCTAATTGGGAAGACATCACACAAAAGGAGGGGAGAGGGAGATGAAGGTACCTGTGCAAGGAGGCATGGTTTTGAGGGTGCAAGGTTTTGAAGTCTGGAAGAAATTGGATGTCAGGACCAGAGCTGGGAGAGAAATGAAAACAGGCCAACACGGCTCGTCCACCAAATGGAGGATTCAAGAGGAACTTACCAATCAGGCCTCTGTATATTATAGCTCCTTAATAAATGGTCGTAGGAAGGAAGGAAGGAGTTGAAAGGGACAGAACTTTAATCGAGAAGCATAGGTCAATCCAAATAAGCATTTATTGAGTGCCCACTAAATGCAAGGCACTATGAAAGGTTATGGAGATACAAAAGCAAAAATAAGGCCGTTATAATGGATCCTGTTCTTCAAAAGTTTGCTAACAAAGGTAGGAAAAGAGAACTTCCCTTACCACCCCCCACTCCCCAAATCAAATGAGAATGACCTTTGTAGCTTCCATACATTTCTATTAAACCTACCCAAAAAAGCTTTCAGTCCCCATATGAACCCTGATTTAACACATATTCACCCAAAATGATTCCAGATTTAATATCATTAAATGAAACAGGAGTCAGCTACATAGAATCCATCTGGACAGAAATAGCTCATTTTACCCAATTTTTGGCTAAAGTAACTTTGATTTTACTGTTAGTGACTCTTTCCAGTAGGAATTGGCCTTATTTATTTTTGGGGTGGTTTCTCTGCTTTCAGTGTTTTTTTTTTTTCAATCACAGAATAGTGCACACTGGCCATTTTCAACAGCATAAGTACAAGTACTCAGAGAGCAAAAAATAGACAGAATTTGGTCAGCAATGATGAAACTCATTCCTTTTAGGGAAGAGATGAGAAATGGAAAATAGAAGCAAAGAAATAAAAATAAGGTCAGAAAATGAGATCAGAGGAAACAATGAATGGGCAAGAAGAAGGAAGAAGAAATGGGAGAGAAATATGAGAATATAGCAGTTGAAAAAGTACTAAAAAAAGTACAAGAGAAAAACAGGCAAAAAGAAGATGCTGTTCAAAAGAGACTCAAATCTATGATAATGAACCTACAACCAGGAGTCAGAGTTCAGTCCTGCTTCTGCCTGCCCTTGAAAATTTAGGAAGGGCTGAGTGGAAGAGCAGCTAATTGGCGTGGTAGAGAACTGGCCTTGGAGTCAGTAGGAACTGTTCAAATCCAGCTTCAGACACTTATTAACTATATGACCCTGCCCAAGTCATTTAATCCTAATTGTCTCCAAAAATTGGAAAAAAAAAAGAGTTGAGTAGCCTCATTTTCTTACCCCCATTTCACATTTTTTAAATGAACCCAAGAATACTTGTTCCTGTTGTATGTCAATACAAATGTGCTGCCAACTTAGTATGTTAGGAGTAGGCTAAAAGAATGCCTTGGAAGAAAGACATTGTAGCATATAAATACCTGACTCTTAAGATGTTGCTATTTTCATTATTAGCACTATGGAATGTTGGAAAGAGCATTGGATCTCTAGGTTCTGTTCATAGCTCTGCCACCAACTAGTTATATGACTCTAGACAAGTCAATTAACTTCTTTCTGCCTCAGTTTCTTAATCTATTAAACAAGGTCCTTTCTAGTTCTATTTTTCTATCCCTATCAATTAAGACTACTGCTGCACCCAAAGGCTAGGGTACTATATCCTTTCATCCACTAAAGGACCCATCTGCTCTGGATCCATGCATATGGTGGACTCATTTAAGTCATGGTGGAATCTGGTTATTAAGGAAAAGGTCAGACTCCTTTTATCATGCTCTTTGGTTTGTTACACTTCGACCTTGGCAACCAAGGAAAAATTACTTAAAGCTTAGGTTTTGGCTTGTGTAGAAAGTTCTTCTCAAAGGGGAGGAGTAGAAAGGTACAATGTAAATCAGGTGTGGGACAAGTATTTATTTCCTATACACAAAAGACTCTCATAAGCAGGCATTAATGAAATTTAAACAAAATAAAGCTAGATATGATCATTGTTATACTTCACTGGGAAGTTGCTACATAAAGTATTAAGGCATGATAAAGTTTGTGAGACTGCTGAATTGGCATTTTATATTTTACCTTGGTCTTGTACTGACAGAAGTTCCCAAACTTTTTTGGCCTACCACTCCCTTTAAAAAAAAATTACTCAGTGCCCCCCTGAAAATCTATTTTCTTTAACCCTCTAACAGTTTTTTTTAATTTGTGTCATTTCAAAAAAATACAATTTTTTTTAAAAATGATGCATCTTAAACTTAATAATTTATTGTAAATTTGTAGGATTTTTTCCTGCATTGAAATTTTGATGACGTAACATTGCACATTTAACCATGTAGTATCATATTATAAACAAGTCATTACACATACATATTCCTGCCTATGCATGCTGGACTTCCTGATAATGTGTGACAAGCTTGCCTGCCAACACTTACTTGTTAAGACCTGTTGGCAGACTTGACCACTTGGGGTATAACTTGCATTTTGTGTGTTTATTTGGAAAATAATGTAATCACTATGACTTTAATTCAGTTTTTCAAAATTTTCTTCTCTTCTTTCCTTATGCTTCCACTGTCCCCCTTATTTTTACTCAATGCCCCCCAATTGCACTCAAGGCCACTACCACCTCCCTGTATTGTTTCAGCACCCCCCAGGGGGTGGTATTGCCCACTTTGGGAACTTATCTCTAAACAATTCCCTTCAAGTCCATGTCTTTTGGTAAAATAGGCCAGGGTTTGAGCTGAGCTCCTTCCTTTGTCTGTGCTATCTGTTCTAATGCAGAAACTCTCCCTACTCACAGCTCTGCCTGAAGACTTAGGATCTTTAAACTTCTAGAACTCACAACGTTGCATTTAAGACTGAGCATATCTACCTTGAGGTCATTGTTCAGTCACCTTTCTTCAGGAAAGGAAAAACAAAGGAAAAAAGGCAGTCAGGCTCAACTTGTCTAGTCAAGTTTTTGCTCTAATTGCCACAAAGGAGTAGTTGCCATGTGGCTGGGGTTGGGGGGCAGGGAGGAAAGGGCTCCCCCAGTCTGTGTGAGAACATTACTTGCATCATAGAAGGTTAAAGCAATAAAAGTGATAGATGTAGTTGCTCCTTTTTTTAAAACGACCAATAATTCACTGGCTCTTACTGCTAAGTGGCTAGTAATGGGGTTGTTTTGACATCCCTGAAGTGCCTAAGTCCTTCAGCCCGACGCATATATGACCAGCCATAAGCAACCAGCAGCTTCATCCCAGTCAAAGTGTCCGAGCAATGAACTATTTCACATGGCTGCTTTGTGCATGCCCTATTACATTATTATAAAGTTAGTTTGAATTCCGCGTCAATCCCAGGAGAGCAAAGAGGGAAATTTCCTTCATTTCTTAAAACCATAAACACATGGAAGGAAATTGTGTGATGAGAATCAGCCTTATAAGAGTGATGGCATATCTTTAGGTTCTTTTTACTTAAACTTTCTGAAGGAAAAGCTTTATAAAAATCTGAAGTATTATTAGTAACAAAGTACATGCAACTTTCAGAAATTTTTGTCTTATTTATAGCAAACTTTTTCTCAAGTTTTTTTTTTTGATTTTGCAAGACTATTTCAAGAATTCCACAAAATAATGTACACAAAGTCAAATGATACCTTTTGAACTATTCATATCACTTTCTGACATCAGCAATCCATGAGTCTGAGAAAAATGTCATAGAAAAATTCATAGAATATTGGAGCTGGAAAAGTCCTTCATACTATCTTATGGATGAAAAAATTGAGGTCCAGAGAGATGAAATGACTCACCCTTACTCCTAACAATTGTTCGATTGCCTGAGTTACAACAGATGCTTTGTACTGTTACCCCTGGCACACTTTCCTGGGAGTGGAAACTGGGAGAAAACTAAAATAATATAATTCATATTAGCAGTGTTGAGAGATTTTGCAATTTCCTTATTGCTCACTCCTGATACCAGATATTTCATGTTGACAGTGCTAGATCAAGAGCTCTGTGTATGTTCACATCCGCTATGGGCAAGGTGCTCCTGGGCATTGGTGATACCAAGATTAAAGAAAGACCGATTCCCTTCCGGGAGACTGCATCCTATTGGAAGTGTAGTATATTAGAAAGGGTATTCTGTTCACAACTCTGACCCTAACTCAACATGTTTTATATGTGTGTGTGTGTGTGTGTGTGCTCGAGCACAAATCAATTAACTTCCCTAGATAAAGCATTTATCAAGAACTTCCTACATACCAGACACTGTGCTAAGTGCTAAAAATATAAAAACAAGAAAATAGGATGGAGTTTGTTCTCAAAGAAGGAAGACAGAACTCAAAGGGGGCAAGGCAGCTGGTGGGGAGGTGGAACAGACCAAAGAGTGAGCTAAAAGTGAAGTGAGGGGCCTCTCAGGACACAGCGACTCCTGTCAAGGATGCCCCAGTCAGTGAGCAGATTCAGAGAGGGGCCTCAGTTTCCTCATCTATTAACTAAAAGCTACATCACAGAAAAGTATAATAAAAGGAAAGGTGTGAAAGAGCAAGGGAGAGATCAGAATGCTCTAGGAATATTTGAGGAGGAAATGAACACTAATGACAATGGAGATATCAGGGGAGTCTACATGGTGAATGTGTTGCTTAGCACTGTTTACCTAACCTCAGAGTTGAAAGGGGCTTTACTTCTACCTAGTCCAAACATTGTAAATACTTTAAAGTTTACAAAGTACTATACACATTTTTTTCTCATTAGAATCTCACAACAATCCTGTAAAATAGGTACAGTAGGTATTATGCCCATTTAAAAGATGGTTTTTTAAAAAATAAGTATTTATGGATATTTTATGTTTCTTACACCACCATAGAATCCCATATATCCCTCCATCTCTCCCTACTAGACAGACATCCCACATGATATATGACATTTTTTTAGGGGGGGGGAAAGTCAGCACAACTGATTGATACATTGAAAAAGTCCAAAAACATATACAATGTGTAAACATGTGCAATGTGTAACACCTCTACAAAGGGTAGGTTGGGGGTGTCTTCTCATATATCTTCATTGGAGTTCTACTTGATCTATATAATTTTGTTACATTTACTTTTGATGTTTTTGGTGTATCATTATTCTTTCCATTTACATTGCTGTAGTTATTGTGTCTATTGTTTTCTTAGCTCTGCTTACTTCACTCTGCATCAATTCATACACATCTTTCTATGCTTCTCTGTATTCATCACACCCATCATTTCTTACAGCACAGTAATATTCCATTGTATTCATGTGCCACATTTGTTTAGTTATTCCCTAATTAAAGGGAATACTTGTTTCCAGTTCTTAACTATCACATATTCTATATTCTATAATTCTGTGGTATTCTATAAATATTTTGGAGTAGATGAGGACTTTTTTCTCATCCATGGCTACCTTGGGGTATGAGCCCAGTAATGGAGTCTCTAGTTCAAAGGCGACATTCTAATTGCTTTAATTCCATTCCTCAGTCTCCTTTGCAGGATCCTCTTCCAAGTCATACCTTCTAATTCCAAATTGCTTTCCAGAATAGCTGTACCATTTCACAGCTCTACCAACAATGTATTAACGTACTTGTCTTTAGGAATTAATTGTTGTGAATATTTTTCCTTATGTGATGGGGTTTTGGCATATGTTTAGATAACAAGATTTCATCTGCATGGAAGACCCTGGGAGACTGGAGGACTGAAGTATGCATGAACATTCTACATTGGCCTATTACATGGTTGGGAGTAGTAGCGTTTTCCCATTGGCTGCATGGCCAGAATTGTAAGTATCTTAAAATGGCCTGACTCAACACTAGCCATGGCTTTTTAAAAAAAAATTTACATCTAAGGGAGAAGATGACTCCTTCACCCTCACCATGTGGTCAGGGAGAGAATGCCTTAGGGCCCCCTTTTCCCATTCACATTCCCACCCAGTCTATGTGGCTCCTGAGAAACAGACCTGGGTATTTTCCATTCTAGGTATAGGGAACCAGGTTTCCAATCTGGCCCAGGACTGCAAGGGATGGAGATCTGGGAATACAGTAACTGAAGGCAGGTATTGTAGCTAGCCCGACAATGAGGCCCAGAAGAGTTAAGGTCCCAGTACAGACGCTGACTTTGAATATGAATTTGGTGGGAATAGTGTTGAACTAGGCTATGAACCAAATTTCCTCCTCCCTTGTCTCCAGAGACCAAGGTAGAGAAGGGGAAGATTATGCCCTGAAGTGATAAAGGAAATGTTTGAGCATTTGTTTTTGCTTTAGTTTTGAAGTAAATATTCTTTTGTAAAAGCTAGTCTGATGTTTAGCCATAAATGGAACTGAGGTGCTAGTTACTACTGGGGCTTGAGCTGATAACAGAGAACAGAGACACCTCATCCCCTTCAAGATACCTGAATACCCTGAGAGTGGTAAAATGTACCAGGCCCAACCCTCAGACAGTGGGACTGGAGTCATGTTATACTTATGTAGTAGCTGGAGCACATCCCCTCTCTCATGTGGACACCTGAAAAATTACCCCAGAGTTGAGGGATTCTAGGGGTCAGTATTCATTCATAGGGGGACAGCTAGGTGGCACAGTGGACTGGGCCTGGAGTCAGGAAGACCTGAGTTCAAATCCCACACTTACTAGCTGTGTGACCCTAGTAAGTAATTTAACCCTGTCTGCCTCAGTTCTTCATCTATAAAATGAGCTGGAGAAGGAAATGGCAAACTACTCCAGTATTTTTGCCAAGAAACCCAAATGGGTTACTAAGAGTTGGGTAAGACTGAAATGACTGAAACACAACACTCATTCATAGCTGAACAGTCCCTGCCAATGTGTTTATTTTACCAGCCAGCCAGAGGATACATTATTTCTAAAACAAATAGTATAGCTAATAAAATGGCAATAGAAGATTCCCCCATTTACACTTTTGATTATACTTTCACAAGTTACAGCATAATATTGTGGAAAAGAGCCCTGGATTTGAAATCAGCATTGCTGAGTTCAAATGTTGGCTTCACCATTTACTACCTGTAAGAACTTGGGCAAACTCTGAGAAAAGACCATCCATAATAGGTACCTTCACTTTCTTCCTCTTCCTCATTTCGTAATCCCTTAAAATCCAGCTTCCAACCTCATCATTCAATCCAAACTACTCTTTCCAAGTTTACCAGTGATTTCTTGATTGGAGCCTTTCTCAATCCTCATTTTCCTTGATGTCTCTGCAGCCTTTGGCACTGTTGATTGCTCTCTCCTAGATACTATCTTCTCTCTATTTGTGTGGGATGCTAATCTCTCCTGGTTCTTCTCCTACCTATCTGACCACTCCTCAGTCTCCTTTACAGGATCCTCTTCCAGGTCACACCCTCTAATTTTAGATGCCCCATAGGATTCTGTGGTGGGCTCTCTTTTCTTGTTCCTTTATATTACTTCACTTGGTGATCTCATCTGCTCCCAGGGATTTAATGACAATCCCTATGCTGACAGTTCTCAAATCTACCTGTCCTACCCTAAACTCTGCTGCCCTCCAATTTTGCATTTCCAGCTCCCTTTCAGACATCTCAAACGGGATGTCCAGTAGCTATCTTAAACTCAATGTGTCCAAAACTAAATTCATTATCTTTTCCCCTAACCTCTTCTCCTTTTCTACCTTCCCTATGACTATAGAGGGCAACACTATCTTCCCAGTTCTTCAGGCTTGCAACCTATGTGTTCTATTGCCATTTTATTAGCCTGTGCTCCTCACTCTCTTACCTGCCACAATTCCAAGGTCTGTCAATTTCACCTTTGCAACATCTCTTGAATATACCCCCTTCTTTCCTGTGATACTGCTACCGCCTCATCACCTTACATCTGGACTATTGCAGTACCCTCCTGGTGAGTCTGTCTGCCTCAAGTCTTTTCTCCTCCAATCTATCCTCCATTCAGCTGCCAAAATGATTTTCTTACAGTACAGGTCCAATTGTGTTACTCTGGTACTCAGTAAACTCCAGTGGCTCCCTATCACCTTCAGGATCAAATACACTATCCTCTGTTTAGCATTCAAAGCCTTTTGTAATCTGGTCCCACCCCTACCTTACCAGTCTACTTATACCTTACTCTCCTCCACATACTCTTCAATCTAGTGATTTAATAAATTTAACATTTAATAAATGTTTACTAACTGGATGACAAATCTGTGCAAGGAAGAATCAATGCGGCGTTGTGCCTTGAGCCATTTAAAGATGAATGAGTAAATGTGTAGCCAGAAGGAATCATAAATTTTATTATGATAGCTTGACCAGTTTTTTTTTAATAGGGGCATAAAAATAGGAGAGAAAACACAGTGTCTATCAACTGTAAATTGTATGAAAACTCCAGAAGATAGAGAGTGGTTAAGTGTTCATTTTGCTGACTGACCATTGAAACTTTCATAATCAGAAATACAAACTAAGTTTAACTTTGAGGTACCATCTCACATCCATCAAATTGGTAAAAGTAGTTAAAAACACATTCAATGCCGGCAGAACTGTGGGCACTTAAAAATTTTGGTGGAACTATAAATTGATGTAATATTTCTGGGTTATGATCTTGTTGGAGAGCCATGTGGCAGTATAAGAAAAAATTACAAAACTAGCCATACCCTGTGAAACATCCAACTACTAAGGTAACACTCGAAGAATAATATAAGGGAGGGAGACCCTATGTGTACAAAAATATTTGTAGCTACTTTATTTGTAATAGCAAAAGAAACTAGAAAACCATAATGTCCAATATTTGGGGAATACCTGAAAGGTAACATGTTAAGGCAATTAGGTTATTATTATACCATAAGAATAACAAATATGAAAAATATAAAAATGTAGAAAAGATATACAATCATGTTAAATGAAGAAAGCAAGATTAAAAGAAGAGCATACACACTGATTAGCTGTAGTTAAAAGCAATAGCAACAAACTATGAATATACGTAAGATATTGAAAGAGTACATAGAATAGGTGGTTGCTATTGTTAAAGCTGATTTTTTCCCGCTTTTATAAAAAGGTACATACTTCAGATTTGTTTCTTTTATTTGGGGCTTTATTTTAGATGGTACAGAGGAGTCAGGAAGACCTGAGTTCAAATCCCACCTCAGATACTTATTTAGCTATATGATCCTGGGTAAGTCACTTAACTTTTCTCAGCTTCAGCTTCATCATCTATAAAATGGGGATACTAATTACATCAATCTCAAAGGGTTGTTATGAGGAACAAATGAGATTGTATATGTTTTTTCTACACACACATGTATATGCATATATGTATATGTATTACTTTGCAAACAGAATGCTATATAAATGCTACCTATTATTGTTTTGTTTGTATTTGTGAAAAGTCATTGAATTTATAATGAAAAAAATTTTAGTAATAGCTGACATTTATATGGTGCTAAGGTTTTCAAAGCACTTTATAAATATTTTTTAAAACATCATGAAAAATCATAATAGGTAAGCATTCACATATTATGTTTAAAAAATGGATATTCCATGACCTAAATTTGCTTTTTGATCACATATGAAGTTGGAAAGTCTCCAAAAGATATATAGATTGAGAGATGTCATAAAACATAAAAGCCATCAATATTGTAGCTGCTGTTTTCAAGAAGAAAAAGAATAGAAAAATTAATTTGAAACTAAGTCATAAAGCTCATGTGGATGAAGTAGTAATATCTTCTGAGAGCTTACTAAAAAACCCAAGCTTTCAAGAAATAGTAATTGAATTCTTTTATTAATATGATAAAAGTATATATTTAAAACCAAAAGCTAGCGTTATTTGTAATAAACAATAGAAGCTATCACAGTAAATACAGGGGTAAAGCAAAAATACACCATCTTCTCATTATTATTTGACAATTCTAGAAATGCTCGCAATAGCAATAAGATAGAAATAAAAGGCATAAACATTAAGAAATAAAGGTATCCCTATTTGATTTTTTATTTTTAGGCAGTTGAAGTTAAGTGATTTGCCCAGGGTCACACAGCTAGTAAGTGTCAAGTGTTTGGTCTGAGGCCAGATTTGAATTCAGGTCCTCCTGACTTCAGGGCCAGTGTTCTATCCACTGTGCCACCTAGCTGCCCCTGAGGTATCCCTATTTAAAAACAGCATGCTTGTTTACTTAGAGAAACACAGAAAATCGACATACTAATTGAGACAATAGCTTCAACAAAGTAGTAAAGATGCTAAGTTCACAAAGATTGTCCCATTTCCATAATCTTTCTTTTTTTTTTGGAGAGTATTTTTTATTAATTTATTTTAATTTATCAACAATCGCTTCCATAAGCATTTGATTTTTAAATTTTTCTCCCCCTCCCTCCCCAATTCCCTCCCCAAGACAGTGCACAATCTGATGTAGGCTTTACATATACATTCCTATTAAACATTTTCACATTAGTGATGTTGTAAGGAAGAATTAGAACCAATAGAAGGAACCACAAGAAAAAGAAAATAAAGCAAAACAGAAGAAAAAAATAGCAAATAGTATGCTTCGATCTGCATTCAAACTCCATAGTTCTTTCTTTGGATATGGATAGCATTTTCCATCATGAGACCTTTGGAGGTGTCTTAGATCCTTGCATTGCTGTGAAGAGCTAAGTCTATCAAAGCTAGTCATCACACAAAGTGGCTGTTACTGTGTACAACATTTTCCTGGTTCTGCTCACCTCACTCAACATCAGCACCCAAAGACCCCAGTTTCTGGGATAAGAACTCACTATTTGACAAAAACCTCTGGGAAAACTGGAAAAGAGTATGGAAGAAACTAGGCATGGACCAAAATCTCACACCATATACCAAAATAAAGTCAAAATGGGTTCATGATTTAGATATAAAGGCTGACACTATAAGCAAACTGGGAGAGCAAGAAGTAGTTCACCTATCAGATTTATGGAGAACAGAAGAATTCATGACAAAACAGGAGATAGAGAACATTACAGAATGCAAAATGGATAATTTTGATTACATTAAATTGAAAAGTTTTTGCACAAACAAATCCAATGCAACCAAGCTTAGAAGGAAAGTAGAACATTGAGAAAGAATTTTTACAACCAGCGTCTGATAAGGGCCTCATTCCTAAAATATATACAGAATTAAGTCAAATTTATAAGAATACAGGTCATTCCCCAATTGATAAATGGTCAAAGGATATGAACAGGCAGTTCTCCGATGAAGAAGTTGGGGAAGTTTCTAATCCAATCCAATCCCATCAACATTTGTTAAGTGCCTTGTTCCCTGGAGTTGAAACCAGGAAGAGAAGAGGAAGTGGAGAGTACAGTTTTAGCTCTGTATAAAGGAAGGCTTTGGGAGAAGTTTGGTACTCTTACCCTGCCCCTCCTCCCCACCTCACCAGTCGTCCACTCAGAGGGGAGAGGAGACTGAGGGAGGTGATGTCAATCAAGGCTTGAGTTAGCATCATAGTGATGAGAGTAGAAATGATGAGCTCATCCTAGAGGGGCATCATGTTTGTGGAATTTAAAGTAGGTAGAGCAGAACCTTAGCCTTGTTCTTGGCCTTCTACATACTTTCCTTAGGGGAAAAGTCTAGAAAGAGTATTTAGGAAAATATTGATTCTTAAAATTATTAGAGAAACTGAAAAGGAGGTTTCTTTTTTTTAAATATATATGTTTATATACATATGTGTATATACGTATTTCGAAAAGGAGATTTCTAATATGTTTTCATATTTGCTTTACCTTTATTCTTATTGTAAAAGCATCTAGCATTTTTCCATTACATGTAATATTAATCCTTGGTTTAAAATACATACTATCTATTTTGCATATTAAAGAAAGGTCTTTTTATTCCTATGCTTTTTAGTTGTTGTTTTTTTCAATGGGAATAGGTGTTATATTTTGTCAAAAGCTTTTTTTAAAGCATCTATTGATTTTAATTCTTTTTGTTGCTAATATAGTCCATTATGTTTATAATTTTCCTTATAGTAAAACAACCCTACATTCCTGACATAAATCCAGCCTCTTCATAGTGTATAATTTTTTAAATATTTTGTTTTGGCCTCTATGCCAATATTTTATTTAATATTTTTGCATCAATATTTATTAAGTCTATAGTTTTCTCTTTATTTGTCCTCCTTGGTTTAGATATTGCATCATTGAAAGTGTTTGGCAAGGTCCCTTCTTTTTCTATTTTTAAAATTTTAAGTTTTTAAAGATATTTTAAAAAGAGTTTTTAAAAATATTATATTAGAATTCATTGTTCTTTGAATTTTTTATAGACTTCACTTCTGTTGAATTCTATGGTAAATTCTCAGAAAGCCTGGGTTTTTGTCTTTAGGGGTTTATTTATAGCTTATCTCATTTCTTGTTCTGAAATTGTTGTAGGTTATTTTAACTATCTTTTTCTTGTTCTGGTAATCTGGATATTTTATATCCAAATTCAATTTATATATTTTATATATATTTCATCTGAGTTACCCATGTCTTTATATATGTTATTAGGCAAAACAATCTTTCTTCAAAAGTCTTTACGTGAATATATTTTTTTGTATTGTGGTCAGTATAAAAGATGTTTCATATTTCCATTTTCTGCATTTGTTGTGAGGTTTTATGTCATAATGCATAGTTCATTTTTGTAAAGGTGCCATCATTCATGGAAACTAAGTCTACTCTTTTCTATTTCCATTCAGTTATTCAGTTTTCTGCTGTTCTTTTGAAAGAAATGGAAGGTTTCTTTCAGGAAGTAGCCAGTAGCTTCTTCCTATTTTCACTTTGCCTCTGAATCTAATACGTCTGGACAATTTCATTTATTTCTTGAAATGTAGAATCCTATGGGTTTTGTTAGTTTGTTTGTTTGTTTATTTGTTTTTGGTTTTGCTTTTGGTTACCAGTTTGTCCAGTGATTCTTTATTTCTCCTTGACGTTCTTTTCTAGGTCAATTTTTTTTAATAGGATATAGCTTACATTTTCTTCTGTGTTTTCAGTCTTTTGATTTTGTCCTCACACTTCTTATCTTATGCAGTCACTGATTTCTCTTTGTTCTACTCTTATATTCAGAAAGTCTGGTACCTCCTTTATTAAACTGTTCATTTTGTTTCACTTCTTTCCTCTCATTTTATGTGTAATATCCTTTTTTATTTCTTATTTCATCTTTTCCAGGAATTCTAATAGACCTTGTGGCCAAACTGTATCTTTATCTCAGGTTTCACTCTTAGTCATTAAAGACATTATCTTCCTCTATGTTTGTGTCCTAGATGTCCCTAGATCCGTAAAAATGTCTTTCTCTTCAGCTTCTTATTCTGTTTTTTTTTCCCCATGTTACAGCTTTAGATCTTGAATTAGGATTTTGAGAGGGCCAGGCTCCAACTGCTCCTGCACACTTAGATGGGATGGTGAGCCCCTGTTTGTCCCTGACCTGTATTGTATGAGGTATTTCTGCTACCTCTCCTTTTCACTGGCATCTGCTATGCATAAAATACCAGCAGGCATCAGGCTCACCTATCCTTCAGGTAGAGAGTTCTGAGCTCTTAAAGGCTATCAGGGGCAGTTCAGTTTACTACAAACTTTTCAGAGCCCCAAGAGAATGTACACTGATCAGTATTCTCTCAGGAAGAGCATTGCCGGCTTCATTTCCTGAGCTCAGACTGGGCTTAACACTTCTAGGGCCTTCTTGCTGGACCACTCAGAAGCTACAGATACCAGAAGGCCTCCACGTACTGTGCTTGCCTTGCCCTGGCTCTCCTCACTGGGTCCTCTCATTTTTGCCTACTTGCTTCTGAGTGTCCCCCTTTGCCAATATAGGCTTGAATTAAAGTACTTACTATAATATCTCTTTTATTTCTCAATACAGTACACTTCTGTTTTATCTTTTCTGACTATATGACTGGAAGTCTTCCAAGTTGATATTTCTATCATGTGGGTATGACTATGTCATTCCCTTGCTCAAAAATTTTCAGTGGCTTCCTGTTGCACCTAGGATAAAATACAGTCTCCTCGGTTTTTCATTCAATGTCCTTCATAATCTGATTCTAAGCTATCTTTGCAGACTAATTTTACGTTATTCCCCTTAATAAATTCTACATTCCAACCAAACTGGCCTACTTTTGTTTACCTCATACATGATACCCTGATATTGTGCCCAATCTAGAATGCTCTTCTCTCACCTCCTCATCTTGGAATCCATTATGAGCAATAATACCGTTATATTGAGGTGTCCATCAGACTCCCTTCCAAAGTCACCTCCATGATGTCTTACATGAGGCTTTTCCTAGTGCTCTCCCATCCCACCTCCATCACCCTTCCCCACCACACATATCCCAAATTACTTTGTATTTATTTTGAACATACTTTGCCTTTACTTATCTGCTGTTCCATCCCCCACCCAGTAGAACACATGTTTCTTTTTTCTAGTGGTATTTTGTATCCTGAATTTAAATATCAAAAAAGAGCATTTCCATATACAAAGCAGAAGACAAAAAGAGGATCACATATAAAACTATGAATTTCTATTTCACATTACTTGCTAACCAATGAGTTTACCTTTAATAGTCAGTTGAAGGACACTATTATTCAACACAAAAGCATTTAATGAAATGGCATTATAACAAAAGTAGAAATAAAACATTGACCTCATAAACTTGGGGTATACTGTACCGTAACCACACATAGCATTAGTCAGAAATGTAGACAGACACAGAGAACAAATATGGTGTTGGAAACATGTATATGTGGCCAACATGCTCATGTGGCATAGGGCTAGTAACATGGAAAAGTATCTCATATCTCTTATGCAGAAGGCCACTGATGTCTTCTTGCAATGTCAATGTATTGTTAAGACCAGATCTACTCACTTGATGGACTGGTCTCATAGTCTCTTCTGGACACTAACTAGTTTCTCCCATTCACTGGCTTTTTCTCAGAAATCTTGGCTGGCTTTTTTCTCAAAAAAGCAGTTACTGCCGTGATCCTTTAGCTTAAAGCCTATGGGATTTTTCCCAGTTCTTTTAGAAAAGGCAAAAATCCTTCCAGTAGGACCAGCAAACAAGCCTCCCCTGTGTTGTTTCTTCAGTCTTGGTTCCTGAGGCATTTTGGCCCAGTATGTCATTTCATACCAGGTGCCAAGCTCTTCAGAACAAAGTGGAGGCATCATAGATCTCTTAATCGAGAATAAGTCAGCCTTCAAAATATTACTCTTCACTTCCCCAATCTCAACTGCTTCCATCTTCTAGCATTTTCACTTTTCAGAATTACATTGGTCACTCAGAGTAGTAAAGACGACAATTATTTGGGATTGTTCAGGGTTTTCCCATGGATAGATAGGGCTCTACAATGAAACTGTGAAGGCCTCATGTAGAAGGTGCCACTTAAGCTGAGTTTTGAAGAAAATTAGGAATTCTAAGAGATGAATTGGGGAAGTAATTCCTTCCAGACCCAAGGAACAACCTGTGCAAAGGCAGAGGTATGAGATGGAAAATTGTGTGTAACAAGGAACAGCAAGGTCAGTATGATTGGACCAAATTGTGCATGCATGGGAGTAATGTATATTAAGTCTAGAAAGGTGGATTAGAACCATTTGTTAACAATAGAAAGGGGACTCTCTACAACACAGGCAAGGATTGGGTCAAACGATAGAAGCACTGAAGGGGATAGAATTGGCATGGATGGGTTTAAGAAGGCCAGACATGGTGGCCAAAGAAGGGAGCTTTGTCACAACCCAGATCACAGGGTTTATGAGTAGAGCAACAGGGCAGTAAATTATCAGATGCTTCACAGACAAAATGTTCATGTTTTTTCATCATCCACCCCTCAACTAGAGGGTTGAGTAAGGAGGGAAAGAAGGTGGTAATGGTAAGAAGGAGGCAAAGTAGAATAGCTTGATGGGGTAGCAAGTGGTGAGTAATTGCTTCTATTGAATAGTCGGTGCTAAGACTGGCAGAGTCTTAGGTCAGTCAGTCAATAAACATTTATTATGTACAGACTATGTGCCAGCCACTGTTCTAAGTTGTTGTTCATCTTTTGTTTTCAAAGAGGACCAGTGACATCACAGAGTGATGTCTTGACTTGCATATGAATTGGATTTAAGTAAGGTAGAATTGCACAAAGCCATCAGCCTCACTTTTTCTTCCAAGTCATTGGATCCAATGTCAAGACAAAAGTCGAGAAGAGTGGTGATGGCCCACGATGCAGTGGATGACTTTGGCATCTTCAAAATCTGACCAAGCTCTAATCACTCCACAGAGCCTGTTTCAGTAGCCTGAGGGCATTGGACAAATTTTTCTCATCTGCTCATTACACCAGGGGAAACCTTCATATGCTTGGGGAAGGCCCCAGGTTTGAGGCCTGTCAGTTAACTTCATTCTGGTTTAGGCCATCTGCCATGACAATTTTACTGGGCTGTGCATGCTACTGCTTCTTGGAGCCACAGGTGAGAGTTGGATGAGAGGTGGACACCAAAGGCGGTGTCCCCGTGGTTTAGCAACCCTGAAAAAGGCTGGTGAGCTCTCACAACAGAGGTGCTAGTTCTCCCTAAACACCCCATGCACTGTGCTTAGTACTGGGCATATAAAGAAAGGCGAAAGATAGTCCCTGTTCTCAAGGATCTCACAGTCTAAGTGTGGAGATAACATGGTCTTAGCTGGTTGTAAAGGGGTAAGGCACATTCGTACAACTCCTACACCATTTTCCAGAAGCAAAAGTGTACCGTATTTAACTGTGATTTGGTAACCAGAACAGTGATTTGTACCACTTTATAATTCATTAACTCTTTGGGATTGCACCTACCCCATTTTTCTTTCTTTCTTTTTTTTTTCCCATTTTCCCAAGATGTGTACAGTAGGCTGCTTGATGCTTCCATTGTTTGTTAGTCATTTAAAATGTTCTTTCTATTCACTACCCTTCCTTTTAGTTTCTATGTCAATCTGTTAGCACAAAAGGAGTAAAGAAGATGGGTCTGTTTGTCAGTACAGATTGTTAGTATTCCGAAGGCTGTGTGCTGTATTATGTGTAGCTTTCTGAATTTCCAAGTTAGCATAATATTTAAAATGCAAAATAGGAGTCCTCCTGATATTCTCTTATGTTTCTTGTACTTGACAGCAAGAGATTTCAAGCCTTTCCATAACACATAACATAATTACACTTTTCTTTCCCTCACACACTTTATACACCAGCCAAATTGGCCTATTTAACATACCCTAAACACAGCAGTCCATCTTCTGTTTCGGTACATTGGCCCAGATTATCTCATTGCTAGAATGTTCCTTCTTTCCTCTGTATCATGAAATCTCTAGCTTCTTTCTTGTCCTCCGCTCCCACTACTCAATAGTGTTCTTCTACTACTGAAATTACTTTGTATTTATTTTTACAGATATTGTTTTCAACTAAGCTTGGGATGTTTCACCTAAATTTGTAGATCAAGAATTGTCCCCTAATATCTAATTGGTAGAGGAAATGCTGTAGACCTGTGAGGGAGGAGGTAGAATTGGTGCCAGGGTTTTTAAAAGGAGCAGTACACATGGTTCCGGACATATGTCTGTGTCTTCCAAAGTCTATCTTTCTCTCCCTGAAGAATGTCTGCATCATGTGTATCCAAAGCATGCATGACATCATCATTCTCTCCATCCATTAGCAGTCACCTAAAGAGCCACATCTCCTTCTCTCTTCCTCCATAAACCCATGCAAAAAAATGCCCTAGTCCTAATTGAAAACTTTTTGTGTATATTTTGTCTTTACTCTTCATTGTATATGTCATACATATTCACCCACTAGATTATAAGCAACTTGAGGACGAAGATTGTTTTATGTTTGTCTTTGTATCTTCAAAGCCCAGTAGGGCACATGGCGCAGCACAGACACTTGATAAACATTTAGTTAAAGTAAATAAAAACAGCAACTAGGTGTTACAGTGGATAGAGCACCTGGCCTAAAACTTTGAATAGCTGAGTTCAAATGTGGCCTCACACCCTTCCTAGCTATGTGATTTTGGGCAAGTTATTTAACCTCTGTTTGCCTCAGTTTCCTCATCTGTAAAATGAGAATAATAATAGCACCTACCTTCCAGGGTTGTTGTGAGGATCAAGTAAGATAACAATAAAGTGCTTAGCACAATGCCTGGCACATATCTATATAAGTGTTATCTATTATTACAATGCCTGGTGCATAGTAAGTGCTGTACCTACAAATCCATAGCAGAAGCCAACATTGTTTTCTTTTATATGTTTTTCATACTAAATCTTATTTCTCTCTGGATGTTTGACCTATATACCGTCAATGGTAAGGATGAAAACTTCCTCTCCCTAGTTATCTTCTTGTCTTTCAATAGTTCATTCCCTCAAGCCTTTCTCTTCCTTCGCAGACTCTCAATATTTTTTCTTTTGATTTAATAAGTCTTAAGAATAATTTTAAAGCATAATCCTTCAAGAGGTTCTGATGGTCTGGCTATGTAACTGGCAATAAAAACTAATGAATGGCCCAAACCTAACTTCTAGAGTTTTGAGTAGGTAAGTTCCTTTCAGCTTTTTGTTTGTTTGTCATTTGAGAAATTTGCCGTTAGAAATGAGTAATCTGATAGTGCTAAGCAAAATCAAAGATCTGTTGTGAGATTTAATCTGCAAGGTATAAGGTGTTACTGTTTGGTGAGATCAACCCTTTTTTTTTATATGGTGTCAGGAATTAATTTGTATGAAAAAGAGTGACTAAAAGAAAGGAGAATTGGAAGCTTGTAAAACCAACACTTTAGAATTGCAATTTTTTAAAAAATTCTGTACTGGTTACCTTGTGTACCTTAGATGGGCTGTAGATGGATATTGAGTTGGATACAGATTTGAGTAGTAATATAAGGAATTTGGGTTGGATCGCCTCTTGCCACTGTCAGTGATTCCAAATAGTTTACTGTTGCAAAAGAGTATCTTTTAATACCAATATTCTCCTGGAAATACTATATGGCTATGAATTAATCTGACAAAGATTCAAAAGTGCAATGAATGAAAGATGTGCAGTAGATATAAGCAGATTGCAGCGTGATACCAATATCTTAAGAAGTAGCCTAAAAGATATTATGGATATTATTATTATCCTAAAAGATATCAAGGATGGGGATGATCAGAAGAGGAGGTGGGCCAGCCATGTAGTCAGAGTGAGAAGCAACAGGTGGACTTACCTAGAAGCATATTGGTATCCTGAAGCACCCAAAGAAGAGGTGGTTCTAAAGCCGATCATCTGGGGAGGATGTCTGGGAAAACACAGACAAGTCACACTGGATAGAACAAGAGGATCACAATCTACATGAGTAGAAAAAGTAGCTATACTAATGAAATCTGTATCAGATTTCCCCAAAATGGTGGTTATGTAACACAACATTTTTAGACTTTTCAACTTGCTTTATTGATAACTAAAACTGGGATACCTTATTATTACTAGTAATTTGAACATTACTCTATACATTTTCCTAACAGCATATAGAAAGTCATAAAGCATCAAAATAATACCATGGATTCTTTCTTCTTTCTGTATGCCATTCTGGACACATGATGATTCTCCATCTCCTGTCCCTGTGCCTTTGCACTGTCTGTCCTCTGAGCGTGGAACGCATTCCTTCCTCACATTTGGCTCTTTAGAATACATAGTTTCCTTCAAGGATAGCTTAAGTGCTACCTTCTACATAAAGCCTTTTCTGACTCCTTCCCTCCTGCGCCCCAGCTACTAGTGTCCCCCCTCCCAACACTACGTATTATCATATATATCAATCAATCAATAAATATTTATCAAGCACCTGTTGTGGGACAGACACCGTGCTAAAGGCCTAGGGATACAAAAAGAGGCAAAAGATAGTCTCTGCCCCCAGTGACCTTACAAACTAATGGGAAAGACAACATGCAAATAAATACATACAAAGCAAGCTATATAGAGCAATAATAGGAAATAAAAGAGAAAAAGCACTGCAATTAAGAGGGTTTGGGGAATGCTTCCTGTAGAAGGTGGGATTTTAGTTGGGATTTAAAGGAAGCCAAAGAAGTCAGTAGGCAGAGTGGAGGAGAGAGAGCATTCTAGGCATGGGGGACAGCCAGAGAAAATACCCTGGGCTAAGAGACAGAGTATCTTGTTGGTGAAATAGCCAGCAGGTCAGTGTCATTGGATCAAAGAGTAAGTATTGGGGAGAAAGGTGTAAGAAGAAGGGAAAAGTAGGGAAGGGCTAGGTTATAAAGGGCTTTGAATGCTAAATGGAACACTTTTTTTTTATTTGCTTCTGGAGGCAAAAGGAAGCCAATGGAAATTATTGAGTAGTGGGATAAAATGATTAAATTTGGGTTTTAGGAAAATCACTTTAATGGCTGAATGAAGAATGGATTGGAGTAGGGAGAGACTTGGGAAAGGCCAACCCACCATCAGACTACTGCTGTAGTCTAGGTTTGAGGTGACAAGAGCCTGTACCCAGGTTGGGCACCCTCTGTTCTTGAAGAGGACCAAAATGACATCACTATGTTAGAGTCAAGTTGTAGTGTGTCTGACTGTGGCTGATTAGACCAATACGAGTTTGGACTGCTCTACCACAGGTCAGGCACAAATAGTCCTTGTGAACATTTGGGGTGGATTCTCTAAATTTGCGCATCCAGTGTTTCTTTTGAGCTACTTCAATTCTGCTTGGCTTATGGAGCACAGCACCTTCTCTGATGAGGGCATGCCATGCTGGGAGGTCCTGTGCCAATGTCTCCCATGTTGCACAATCACTTCCAAAGTTCTTAAGAGAGACCTTGAGATTGTCCTTGTATTGCTTTTTCTGACCACCACATGAGCACTTGCTTTTTGTGAGTTCTCCATAAAATAGTGTTTTTGGCAAGCATGCATTTAACATATGAACAATGTGGACAGCCCATTGGATTTGCATTCTCTGCAGTAGAGTTTGAATGGTTGGCAGTTCAGTTTGAGAAAGGACCTCAGTGTCTGGTACCTTATCTTGCCAGGTGATCTTCAGAATCTTCCCAAGACAATCAAATGGAAGTGATTCAGATTCCTGGCATGGTGCTTGTATACCATCCAGATTTCACAGGCATACAACAATGAGGTCAGTACAATGGCTCTGTAGATCTTCAGTGTGGTAGTCAGTCTAATACCTCTTGTCTCCCACACTTTCCTTCAGAGCCTTCCAAACACTGAGCTAGATCTGGCAACGTATGTGTCAACCTCATGATCAATGTGTACATTCCTGGAAAGTATACTGCTGAGGTAAGTGAACTTATCCACAGTATTCAGAACTTCTCCATCTACTATAACTGATGGTTCTACATTCATTTGGTATGGTACTGGTGGATGGAGCACCTGTGTTTTCTTGGTGTTAGTTGTTAGGCCAAAATCAGCACAAGCAGCAGAGAACCAATCCATACTTTGTTGCATCCCAGCTTCAGAGGCTGCATTGAGTGCACAATCATTTCTCCCTCCACTTTAGTCTTGGCTTGTTGCCTTTTCAAGTTAAAGAATTTACCATTAGTGTGGTAGCTGACCTCGATGTGTGTTTGTCCTCATTGAAGGAGTTTGATAACGTGGCTGAAAAAACATCATGCTAAAAAGCATGGGAGTAAGCACACAGTCTTGTGACTGGGAAAGAGCGAAAGCATCCTCTATTATCCAGAACCTGGGCAAGTATGCTGTCATGAAATTGACTTATAATTATGATGAACTTCTCCAGGGCAACCAAATTTTGACATAATTTTCCATAAGCCCTTGTAACTGACAGTATCAAAGGCCTTGGTCAGATAAGGGCCTGCAACTAGAGGGGTGGCAGTGTCAGAGGAGAGAAGGGGGCATATTTGAGAGATGTTATAAAGGTGAAATTGATAGGTCTTGGCAATAGCTTGGACATGGGGTGAGAAAGATAGTAAGGAATGACCCCTAGGTTGGGAGCCTGAGGGACTGGGAGGATAGTGTTGCCCTCTACTTTATTAGAGAAGGTAGGAGCTAGGGAGGGTTTAGGGGGAAAAGATAAGGAGTTCTGTTTTGGACATACTGAGCTTAAATATTACAAAGAAATACCAATTATATTAAAATATTAAAATACCGGTAATTGAAATATCAAAATGTAGCAAGTATGGTTTAGGCTCACTCTTCTAGAGTGAGAATCTTACCGTATCATTCCTTCAGGGTTATAAAGGTGCTCTTGAGGGATCTGAGTTGTCTGGAGACAAGCCCTTACTGTTTCTGTATCCCTTCCCCTGCCCTCCAATGTTAGTTACTGGCACTCCAGTTCTATTTAACCATTTGACACCAGTTAGCTTTTCCAAAGGGATATTTAGCTCAAAGATACAAACAAAATACAAAACAAAAACACAAACATTTCCCCCTAGCACCTCAGGGGCACACTCTTTCCTATACCATCTCAGTCTCCGTAAGCTCAGATTTAGCTCAGTTTCTACATAAATGTGGCATCACTACTGGATGGGTTTTTATGTCAGCTACTATGGGTTTGGGTCAGGAAGGTCATTCTTTGCACCTCCGGGCATCAGTGGTAGATTAGATACAAAACCCTGCATAAATTCCAGCTCTGAAATTTCCAGATATCTAGACTCCTGGATTCCTAGTGACTCACTCTTCTGATCTTTTGAAATTCACAAGGTCAACACTTCTATAATAATGTCCTTTACCTAAAATTAATAGAATACCTAGAATAAATAGTGAGGCAAAGGACTGAGGTACATTTTCTTAGGGCAACATGTTGGCCTCTCCCCTTATAACACTGGCTCTTACTGGATGCTATCAGCATAAAACCAAGGAGGGGAGAGAGAGAGAGAGAGAGAGAGAAACCGAGGCTGACTAAGAACTTTTGAAAGTACCATCTCTAATTGACTTGGATCCTGACCACCATCTATAACACATCCAATCAATCACTAAGTCTTATAATTTCTTCCTCTATGACATTTTTCACATCTATCCTTTCCCTTCCCTATACTTACAGGATCACCATACTATTTCAGGCCCTCATATTGCAATCACTTCCTAACTGATCTCCCTACCTTCTTCAGTTTCTTCTTAAGTCTCTTCCTTCTCCAATCCATTATCCACCTGGCCACCAAAATGACTTTCCTAACACATAGGACGATGTCACTCTCCTATTCAATAAATTCCAGTGGCACTCTATGACTTCAAGGAGCAAAAACAAACTCTTCTGTTTGACATTTAAATCTCTTCACAACTTGGCTCCTAATTCCTTTTGAAGATTAAGGTAAGATTATATAGTATTCTCCTTCATGCACACTACAATCTAGACAAACTGATCTTGATATTTCTCACATATAATACTCCCTCTCCTATCTGCACACCTTTGCAAGATCCCCCATTCCTAGAATGCCCTCCCTTCTCACTTCTACCTCATAAAATTTATTCCTTCTTTCAGAATTCAGCTCAAGAACTACTTTCTACATGAAATCTTTTTCAACTCTCTTCTTACTTCAAATGACTGTCTTTATTTTGCATATCGTTTGGATACATATATATGTATATGTTGACTCCTCCAGTAGACTGTAAACTCCTTGAGGGCAGGGAATGTTTTTTTTTTTTTTGCTAGTACCTAACGCAGTCCTTGGCACATAGTAAGTGCTTAATAAATGTCTGTTGATTGAGTGATTGATTTCTAACCTGTGGTTTTGGGGAAGTCAGTGGTTCCCTGCTTCCATTCAGTCTTAGTAAGGCACAACCGTACTTCTTGGCCTTCTTCCAGTTCTGTCCCAATGCAAGAGAAGGGGGATTTGGTCCTCCCCTCCCTCAGCTCAGTTGATATAGTCACAGGATATAATCACAGGTGATAAAGTATAATGTATTATCTAAGTGCTAACACCCAATAATCCCTTTACAAAATATGAACATTTCTTTCTCACTCTGATTGAATTGCATCTTTGGAGGCCTTTTAAATAGCTAAACCTGGAATCAATCAATTTCCATAAGAGGAAATCAGTTGGGGGGTAGAGGAATTTCTCTCTTCTGTATCCCTCATCGACCATGTTGCTTTAAAATGGAGATACCTGACCAGAGATGACACACCTATCAGGGTGAAGATAACACACACTTTCTAGATGAACAAGTACACCGAAGAGCAGTATTCAAGTACCTTCGAGGAACAGTAACACCCTTGGTATCAAAGGAGAGAGCTAGCCTTCTTAAGCGAGAGTTGAGATGCTGGAGGAGCAGATCCTGGGAACCCAGAAGAGCAAGAGTTGAGATGTGGAGAGGAGCAGGTCTGGTAGCCCAGTGGAGTGACCTGCTTGGCAGAGATGCCACACCCAAGGAAGACCTTCATTAGGACTCCATGAGGAAAGAATGGATAGTGGGTCCCTGTGGTAGCAGAGGTGTCAGTTGCCTTGGTCACCTGTTTTCCCTATATGTGTTTCTCATTACCATTGCATTTTAAGTCCCATCAGTGCTGTGAAGATTAGTGGGGAGTATGTGCTCCAGATTTCTAGGTAGAAGGTTTGATACAGTTTGATACAATTCTTATTCCCCTTTTAGTAAATGCTTTTAAATTTTAAAACACCGGGTGCTAATTGTATCCACCAGGTGACTGCTAATGGGAAGCATATCAGGGAAATCTTATGAATTAGGATCCCCTCACAGGGGTGGGGAACCTGCGGCCTGGAGGCCACATGTGGCCCTCTAGGTCCACACTTGGATTCAGTCAAAGGGCCGCACTTGGGGACCTAGAGGACCATATGTGGCCTCCAGGCTGCAGGTTCTCCATCCTTAGGGTATGTCTTCCAGTTTACCTTTTGCTAATAATTGAGGAAGCTAGGGGCAAGTCCACCTGATAGCTCTCAGAAATAGAGAGCAAATTGATTGAAAACAGGAAGTCATAGGAGGAGAGGTCCCAGGCTCAGAAAAGCCCATAGACTCAGGCTAAAAGGTCTGATGTATGATAGGTAGAAGAAAGTATTTCTCAGTTGAGGACTAAGCAAGGCAGGAATGATCTGTGATTAACCAGAACAAAGAGGCAGATAAAGCGAGAAGGAGAAAGGTAGTTGTAGAGGGCCAGAGCTGACTATCTCTAAATAAGAAGTGAGGTGGCAGCTTCAGGCCTGAAATCTCAAGGAAAGAACTTTGGTCCTGGATGGAGCAGGCACTTTCTCATTAGAAGTCAAAGGTGGAGGAAGGAGGTCCCTCTCTAGTGGCCTGGGCCCAGTGACAAATCCCATGGAAAAGCCTTCCAGGAGAAATTGTGGGCAAGGCCCTCTTACTACTACTGTTCTAGAGAAACAGATGCCAGAGGGCAGCATCCTGGCCAGTCATTAAGCTGAGACTAAGCAAGAGAAAATTGCAAAGAATAGACCCAAAGTCACATAGCTAGTGACTTTTATATTTAATATATTTAAATAAATATTTGTTTAAAAAAAATCAATACCTCTTATGTGCCAGACATTGTGTTAAGCACTAGGGATATGAAGAAGGGTAAAAGATAGTCCCTGCCCTGAAGGAGCTCCCAGTCTCACTGGGGAGACAATATGCAAAAAGCTATGTAAAAACAAGCTACATATTGAATAAATAGGAAATGAGGATCAGGATTAAGCAATGAGAACCTTTGCAGTTTCTGAAACTATTATTCCTTTTATCTATTACTATATTGTCACTATTCTGTCCTCCTCTCTTCCTACCTAATTTTATGTTCTACCTATTGAGCTTTGTTATCAATATCCTTTTTAAAATGAGCAAGAGATTAGAACGCTGTTATGGAAGGTAAGGGAGGAAACTTTGTGACCTCCCTGCTCCTCAGTGAGGTCCTCTGGGATTCTCAGAATCTCAGAGCTCTAAGGGACCCCTGAGTTTATTTAGTCCAACACTGGGTCAGAGGAGTCTCAGGAGATGGCAGCAGAAAGCCAGTAGAGGGTAACAGCTAGCTGGCTGGTGTGAAAGAGAGGCTCCATGATGCAGAGGGACATTAAGGGAGATGGGGAGGATGCAGAGGCAGGGATGGGGAAGAGGGGCAGGAGGTACCCTCTCCACTCTCCAGGTCCAGGCCATGTGGTGCCGAACCATCTGGCCTTTCCAGTAGCTATGGCTCTGAACATGGCATACTCTTTCAGTATTCCATATCTAGGACTGTACTTTCTTAGAGACAGCTTTTCCCAAGAACTAGCCTCACTAAATGAACAGTGTCATTTTGTGGTTGTTTCACCAGCTCACTGAATGTTCAATTTAAAGAGTCCTTAAAAATAATATAGTCCAACCCTTTCTTTTAAATTTTTTTTTCATCATGTAACACATCTTCAAGTTGACTATATAGTCTTCAAAGAATACCCTTTGTTCCCAAATCTTAACAAACTTGAGGAGCTCAAGCAATTTTCCCTATTTTACAGGTGGAGAACATGGAGAACAAAGTGATGTGACTATGAACTGGGTGACAGCAAAATCAGTCATGAACCTAAATGGGGTAGCAACACAAAGGGAGAGAGTAATGCTTCTAGATTTCAGCTGTTACTTAATTCCATATAGATTTGCAGCAGCAAATCAGATCCACCAAATCTACTCCAACCGGTTCTGCTGCTGTGCACATAAATCCACCCTGTCACTTAATCGCCCACTAAGTCACTGTCTTGTTTAAGAATAATAGACTATTCCTTGGTCCATAATTTTGAGCTCTGTCAAAGGTGTTGACCAAAACTTCTGCTTGGTGACCCTTTCTAACATGCCTGATTTATTGGAAGCCTATTTATTACCCATATGTATACTCATAAATACATTGCTGTTAGATTTAGAGGGGAAAAGTAATCTGAGGGCAAGTCTTGATTAGGAAACTCTAATTTTACATAGGAGCTGGAGTTCCAATAATGCCATAAATTTGATGGGTTTATGGCATCATGAGGGCCTTAAGCTAGAATTGGAGCCTGGCCAATACTGAGTTTAAAATGCTTTTTATTAAAAAGAAAATTCTATATATTTTAATGAAAATTACATGCACTTTCTATGTAAAATAGAATTCTAACCTACTGAATACTGTTCGTGTTTGGAAATATTCATTGTAGAAAAAAAACCAAACTCTCTTGGGGAAAATTCCAAGTTAGACTAAGGGTAGAATAAACATTTCTTAACATACACATGTGGTATGGTCTATTGTAATGTTGCTCACAATAGTGCCCTAAGCATTTCCATTCGTCCTGTCTCATTCAACCATACACTTTTCCTTTGATTTGAACTTTGCAGGGACCTCAAAGGAGCATTTTAAAACACAGTTTTTAAGAGACTTGTTCAAAGAGAGGCACTTTTAAAAAAGCTAGCACGTAGAGCTATACTATTTGCTTTTGTAACACTATAAAAAAAAAAACACTTTTATTTTAAAAATAAGAAAATTTCTAAGCCATACTTTGGAAATATGGTTCAGACTTCCGTGATGTTATTAGGGGAAACAAAATGGACAGAGAACTGAATGTCTTGGTTTAATTTTCATAAGTTTTGGTAGAATATGTTTAATGGAAATTTGCTTTGGCTAAGTGAGGTGTACTAATGAAGAACCCATAAACAAGTGACCCTGTGAAGTGGTGCCTCAGTTTCTTCAATTGTAAAAATAACACTTGCCTCTCAGGAGTGGAAAGTGCTTTCTTGTGTTTGACTAAGAGGCCGTTCACCATTCTCGTTTAGGTAAAATCCTCTTCATAACTGCTACCACTAAAACAAAAACCTAAAGAATTTTTCAGGCTTGGAGTAGCAACTCACCTATTTTTAGCAATGTTGGGTCCACCCCCCCCCCCCCAATCCTACTACAACAAATGAATTGGGACAATTCCTTGAAGTTTGTTGTAAAGGATGTTATAGTAATCAATCAGTTCATTAACCAACATTTATTAAGCACCTATTATATGCTAGGAACTGTTCCAAGCACTCCATTGGTATTGAATGGGCATAATATGATTTAATTAGCACAATGGCTCAATCTAGCCTCAAGACCACCCTGTGAACTCTGCCATCTTTAAGAATTCTACAACTCCAGAAAGGAACCAATAATTCCTTTGCTGAGAAGGAAATATTTCTCTGCAGGCCTTGTAGAATACTGCATTAGTTATTCCTCCTCCTCTTAAAGTTTGTCTGTGGCACCTCCCAACCAAACACCTCCCATTACCAAATAAGGCAATCTGGTGCCTTTAGATGAATTTTGTTCCCTTTTGATGGGCATTGTTAAGTGAAGGGTGGGATTTAAATCCCACCCTACTTTGTCTCTTCTTGACAGTTTAGCTTACTGTTCCAAAGGAGGAAGAGAATAGAGTTGTAAACAAATGTCAACTTGAATCTAGAAGGCATAAGTAATAAGGGGGTGGGGAGAACAGGGGCAGCTAGGTGGCTCAGTGGATAGAGAGCATCAGCCCTGGAGTCAGGAAGACCTGAGTTCAAATCCAGCCTCAGACACTAACTAGCAGTGTGACCTTAGGCAAGTTACTTAACCCTGATTGCCTCCCCCTTCCCCCAAAAAATAAGGGGGAAAAAGGAATAATCAGGATAACATCATGAAAAGAGCACTGGTCAGAAGACCTATCTTGGAATCCTAACTCTGCCCAGCTGCGGCACTTCACTTCACTTCTGGAGCCTCACATTCCTCCTCTTTAACATGAAACTAATAATGCTTCACTAGCTGCTTAAAAAAGTAAAGGGTAAGAAACCCTTTGCAAACTTTAAAGCATTGTACACATGTGAGCCAGTGTATTCTTTCTCCATTTTAATTCTAAGAGACTTTGACATCTCACTATGGCATGGAGGTGACCCCAGGTTTTTGAAGGCGATGTCCAGAAGAGGCAAGTTCTAGACAGGTCCTCCGAAACTGGGAAAACTTTGAATACAGGTCTGGCATATGTGTGTATCTGTTGTCTGAGGACTGGCTTAGCTAGGTTTGAAGTCTTGTAACCAGGTTGGCCGCAGAGTGATGCCTTTCTTTTTTTTTTTTTTGGTCACAGCAACCCTCATAGACCAGCTACTACGTTTCGTATAAAGTTGGCATTCTATTTCCTTGGTTGAGGGGATTGGATTAGAGTAACTGTAAGGCCCTTTCTAGCTCCTAATCTATGATGCTAGAGCATGAATTCATTTTCATTTTATCTTTATGTCCTCAGAAACTAAGACAGTATCTTTTTTTTTTTTTAGTCCATCAACCAATAAACATTTATTAAGTGGTTGCTATGTGCCAGGCACTATGCTAAGGAGTGGGGGTATAAAAAGAGACAAAAGACAGTCCCCGTCCTCATGGAGCTCACAATCTAGTGGAGGAGACAACAAGCAAAGCAGTATGTACAAACAAGCTATATACAGGAACAAACAAGCCATATACAATTAATAATAAGTATTTGTTGGGTTGGATTGGCTAGAGGGATTGTGATTTAAATTGGCAGAGGTGGTACTCACATCAGCAATCCCCAGTGCCAAGTGAATGTGAACCCCTCTTGATTCCCTGTCCATTTCATTTTTTTCATTAAATTTTTTTCAATTAACAAGTATTATTTTCTCTCCCTCCTTTAAGAAAAAAATGAAAAGAAAACAACCTCTTGTAAATAAATAGACATACTCAAGCAAGACAAATTCCCATACTAATTATGTCCAAAAATGTATGTCTCATTCTACCCCTTGAGTCTGTCACCTCTCATTCAGGAAGTGGGTCTTCTAGAATCAGAACCAGTCATTGTACTGATCAGAGTTCTTAACTCTTTTGAAGCTATTTGTCTTTACAATGTTGCCATAATTTATCCTTTTGATTCTGCTCACTTCATTCTGCATTAGTTCATACAAGTCATCAAGCCATCTCCATTTCATATTAATCCATGAGGAACTTCAGTTTCCTGCAGGAAGAATGGAGTAGTGCAAAGGTTATCTATTCCTAAAAAAATATATCCTTAGGAGATTTGAACAAGCTTCAGATGATTCACTCCATTTTTTAAGGACCCTAGGGAATACTGGGAACCTCCTTTGGGGGTTGGGTCATCCTATAGCAGACTTCGGATGGTTTTTGATTCAAGTGAAGCCAGACTCTGAGACTACTTAGATCCTTGGAGCAGAAGGCTCTAGATCCAACCTAGTCTTCTAGGGGTACTCTGATGTTAATGTGACCCTTTTCTGTCCTTGTGGACCACAGTTGTAAATCAGATTCCCAAGACCCATCCAAGTCCAGATCTGACAAATGCTCAACTCTAGATGGCCTAGGTCCTAGGCCCTAGGACATATAATGAGTCAAAAACTTTCCTATGAAGGCTTCCTTGTTGGTCAGTGTACTTTGAAAGAATATGGTAAGTGGGTCCTCAGGAATGGGTCTCAGGGGACAGTGGTGGAAATTAGGATGTCATACTTTTGTGTACGTGGATGATCTAAGCACAACACTCCCAAGGTTCCCAGAATGACACTTTTAAATTATGTTGATAAAGAAGATTTTACAATAAGGATTCTTATCCACCAATAACCAATTTAATTTAGGAACCCTACAGGTATGGAAGATGACACTTTCTCATAGAGTCAATATTAATACTAAAAGGCACTCAATAATTCCAGGGTACAGAATATTTTAATTGAATTCTTAAATGTCAAATTTTTCTTAAAATGAAATTGCTTAAAATGTACTAAGGCTGCTATTCTGGAATATAGCCATCCTAAATGAGAATAACCAACCAAATGGGAAGACCGTGAAGTGAAGATAATGGCAATTATTTGTAACATAAGACCTGACTGAGGGGAAAGATATTTGATAGACACTTTTCCCTATCTTACTGTCTTTTTTCAAAATGATGTCATATAGCAACATTAAGGCAAACAAGTAAGTTGAGATTCCATTAGTACATCTTTACAAAAGAAACCCTAGTAAACTGTGTGAGGGCTTGCTGAGCTCTTTTCAGGGCTGCTCATCCATCTTCGGTATCCACCTGTCCTCCAACTCTCACCTGTGGCTCCAAGAAGCTCTAGCATGCTAAGTGGCCACACTTCAGTAAAACCTTCTTAGCAGACTGGCTAACCCAGGTTGAGGGTAATTGCCTGGCCTCAAACCCATCAGTGAGTTAGGGGGTATCTACCCCAAGTGCATGAAGGTTTTCCTTGGTGGAATGTGTGGATGAGAACAATTTGTTCCAATGGCCATGAAGGCAGCTGAAGCAGGCACTGTGGAGTGCTTAGAGCTTGATGAGACATGGAAGATGTCAAGGTCATTCACTGCATCTTGGGTCATCACCAGAAAGCTTTCTTTTTTCTTTTTTTCTCTTTGTTTTTTGTTGATATCTTCAGTTGTCATATCACAGTTATTTTTATTTTTTAATTAATTTATTTTTAGTTTTCAATATTCACTTCTATAAGATTTTGAGTTCCAAATTTCCTCCCCATCTCTCCTCTTCCCCCAACCCCAAGATGGTGTGCAATTTGATATAGACTCTATGTATACATTCATATTGAACCTATTTTCACATTAGTCATGTTGTAAAGAAGAATTCAAACCACTGGGAGAAACCATGAGAAAGAAGAAACAAAAAAAGGAAAAAAAAGAGCAAATACTATGCTTTGGTCTATATTCAGACTCCATAGTTATTCTTCTGGATGTGGACATCATTTTCCACCCTGAGTCCTTTGGAGTTGCCTTGGATCCTTGAGTCTATGAAAGTTAGTCATCACACATCGTGGCTGTTACTGTGTACAATATTCTCCTGGTTCTGCTCACTTCACTCAGTATCAATTCATTCAAGTCTTTCAAGGTTTTTCTGAAGTCCACTTGCTCATCATTTCTTATAGCACAATAGTATTCCATTACATTCATATACCACAACTTGTTCAGCCATTCTCCAACTGATGGGCACCCCCTCAATTTCCAGTTCTTTGCCACCACAAAAAGAGCTGCTATAAATATTTTTGTGTATGCATCACTAGAAATCTTGACTTTTGTCTTGTCACTGGACTTCAGTGATTCAGAAATAGAGAGTGAGGCTGATGACTTTGCACAACTCTGTCTCACTTCAATCCAATTCACTTGAGAGTCAAGACATCACCCTATGATATCATCGGTCCTCTTTGAAAACAAAGGACCAACAACTACATGAAAGATACCCTAGATATACCTGTGATATTTGAAAAACCAGGAGAAAACACACACACATACACACACACACACACACACACATGAAGTACAATTAGTAAACTAACAATTGAATCTATTCAGAGTAAGTTAAGGAATGAAGTAAACTACTATATGAATAAGCTAGAGGAAAGAACTTAGAGATTCAGGGAATATCAGAGTTTGAAGAGATTTTAGAGGTTATCTAGTTCAATCTTCTATGATAATGGATGTTATTTTTATGACATCACTCACACTGGTCCTTAAGTGACTTTTGAACCCTTCTAATGATGAAGAACTCATTACCTCCTGAAGCAGCACATTATATTTTTGGACACTTAATGATTTTTAAGAAGTTCTTCCTCATGTTGAATTGACTCTGGAACCATGCTGAATAAATCTAATCCTTCTATAAAATGTGCCTTAAAATATTTGAAATCAAGTTAACATCTTTGCTCTAAGTCTTCTTTTCTCCAGGCTAAATCTCTTAAGTTTCTTCAGTTCTTCCTCACAAGAAATGCTTTTGAGGCCCAAACCATCTTAGTCACCTTAATCTGAACCCATTACAATTTGTCTCCCCACCCAATCAGATTTTAAGGTCCTTAAGGTTAGGGACCATTTTTTCCTCTTCTTTGCATGTTCCTATGGTCTAGCACAAATGCCTTGCACACTGAAAATACTTGTTTGCTGAATTGAATTGCTAACATTTCTCCTAAAATGTTACCCAAATCTGAATATAATGTTCTGTCTGGTTAGAGACTCTATACTTCCATAAAAAAAGCCCAAGATTGAATTAGAGTTTTTGGCCACCATGATATCCTTTTTAACTTATATTGTTGTGAATGACCAATAAACGAACAAATGAATAATAGCTGACACACACACAGAACTGGGTTTCCAAACTGTTCCTCATCTGATCCTGATGACAGCCCTGTGAAGTAGGCACTATTGTTATGTCCATTTTATAGATGAAGGATGTGAGGCTCAGAAAAAAAGGTTAAGTGATTCACCTAGGATCATATAACTAGCTGGCAAGTTTTTGAGGCAAGATTTAAACTCAGATCTTCCTGACTTCCACATCCAGTTCTCCACCCACTGCACCACTTACCTGTCTCCCATTTTTTAAAAAATGTAATATTTTAAAGGCAAGTGCAGAATTTGACATTTATCCTTATTAAATTTCATCTTAGCAAGTCTGGCCTGACATTCCAAGCATGTATAGATCTTCTCAGTTCCTGATTCAATGAATTAACCAACCCTCCCTGCCACACCGAGCTTCTTCAGAGGCAACATGAGGTCATGAATACAGTTCTGGCCTCAAAGCCAGGATGACCTCAGATCAAGTTCCACTTCTGACATCCTGGCTGTGTGACCCTGTCACTTAACTGACATCTCAGTGCTCTAGAAAACTCTGAAAGACTATAAGGGAAAGTGCTGACTTGAATTGTTAGAAGTCTCCACATCTGTGACTTTTTTATCCCAATGAAATAAAGAACTGTTCTTCAGCCCTTATCCCTGTCCTAATTTTATATGATCTGCAAATGTCTTCATATGAACCATTTATAAAAAATGTTGAACAGGACAGGATCTAGGAGTGAGTTTACCGTACTCAGGACCATCATTCAATCTGTCTAGTTCAATTAGAATTTATTAAACACCTATTATGTGCCAAGCACTATGCTAATTCAGCCTACTAGTGGAGAAACATTAGCCACATGAAAGAGTTTTTCAGCTCATTGAAGAGCTTCAGCTTAAAATTAGCCTGGAAGACATCACATTGCTTCAGCCCAGCCAGGTTTCTCTGGAATGAAGGGAGCATGTGGTCCTTGGCTTTGTGCCAAAGCTGCCACTCTAAAAGTGGTTGCATCTATTAGTTTTATTCAACTCACAAAAATAAACTCGGGAGTTTTTAATGCTGGAATAGCTCCTGGGACCTAGCTTATTGGCCTAGGACTGAAGGGAAAACACTTCTGCTTAGAAGGAAACTTTTCTCCAAGACTAAGAATAAATTGATGTAAATGATACTTCTACACTTTGAAAGAGTTGCTGTTTTAGCAGGGTTGGGGACTCCCTTCATTGCACATATTGTAGCTCCTCTACATTGCCAGAGTTGCTGAAGAACAGTTCTTCATCTGGTGGCCAACTCTCTGGTGATAAGATATGCCATACTTAATTAGGCTGGTCCTTGGAAAACAGATGCACAATCTGTTACTGGGTCTGTACTCAAAGCCTTTCCAGCCTGGGAAGACTGATTAGATCTTGTGCAATGCTGGCATAATATTTAAGAATTCAGGGTGCTGTGGTGGGTAGAGCATTGGAATTGGAGTCAGGAAGCCCCAAGTTCAAATCTTACTTCAAACATTAACTGTGGCAAGTTACTTAACCTCTTCTTCTTGCCTTGGCTTCCAGATATGAAAAATAGGAACAATATTGGCACCCACCTCACAGGATTGTTGTAAGGATGAAATGAAATGACATATGTAAAATCTTTTGCAAATCTAAAGTTAAAAAAATCCAGGGGCTGTGTGGAGACACCTTGAATGGATTTGGGTTTTAGTGGAAGATAGAAAGGATTCTCCAGAGATTATGGTGTAAGAAATATGCATCCTTCCCAATGTAGTCCAATGTTTTATTTCTTGGGCTATTATCTTTTCAAAAATTTTCTTTTTCTAGTATTCAAAATTAAATGGGGAATTTATAATTGTAAGGGACCTTAGAGATTGTCTAGTACAACTTCCTCATTTTTTCAAACAAGAATCAGGCCTAGAAAGATTAATTGACATGCCCAAGGTCACATAGTTAAAAAATATCAGAGGTGGGATTCAAACTCAGGTCCTCTGATCCCAAATCCACTTCTTTTTGCAAAACACTATGCTACTTCTATCCATGAATCTAAGTTGTAACCTGAAACTACAGGTGCTTATAAATGCTGTATGTGTTAAGGGACTGTGTAGCTAATGAGTCCTGAAGGACTCATCTTAACTAGTAGGAAATGTGGTGGCCAGAAGAGGAGAAACAGATCCTTTTATTCCTTTAATTTAGTCAAGGTGACTTTAGCAGGACAAGATAAGCCCATAGCATGGGGCTAGCCTTTTTTGGGGGGGCTTTTAATCCTGGTAATAACAGAGTCTAAGGGAAAGTATATGAAGGATAAAGAAAAATGAACTTGAAGATGCCTGCAGTTTGGAGTAAAAAACCAATTATGCTTTTTTTAAAAATCCAATTGAAAATTGGGACATTAATGCATTATTGGTGGAGTTGCAAACTGATCCAACCATTTCGGACAGCAATTTGAACTATGCCTAAAGGACTATAAAAATGTGCATACCCTTTGACCCAGCAATAGCACTTCTAGGGCTTTATCCCAAAGAGATCATAAAAAAGGGAAAAGGACCCATGTGTAAAAAAAAAAATAGCAGCTGTATTTGTGGTGGCAAAGAATTGGAAACTGAGGGGATGCCTATTAATTGGGGAATGGCTGAACTAGTTGTGGTATATGAAGGTAATGGAACACTATTGTACTATAAGAAATGATGAGCAGGCTGATTTCAGAAAAACCTGGAAAGACTTGAATGAACTGATGCTGAGTGAACTGAGCAGAACCAATAGAACATTGTACACAGTAACAGTAACATGGTGCAATGACCAACTTTGATAGATTTTGTTCTCAGCAATACAATGATCTAAGATGATTCTAAAAGACTCATGATGGAAAATGCTATCCACATCCAGAGAAAGAACTTTGGAGTCTGAATGCAGATTGAAGCATACTATTTTTCCTCTCTTTTTTTTTCCTTTCTTGTGATTTTTCCCTTTTGTTCTGATTCTTTTTTCACAACATGACCAATGTAGAAATGTTTAATATGATTGTACATATATAGCCAATATCAGATTGCTTGCCATCTTGAGGACAGTGAAGGGGAGGGAGAAAAAAAATTTGGAACTCAAAATCTTATAAAAGTGAATGTTGAAAACTATCTTTACATGTAACTAGGAAAAAATAAAATACTTACGTGGAAAAAATTTTAAAAATCCAACTTATAAGATCAATCAATAAACATCTATTAAGTATTTACTGTGTACCTGGCATTGTGCCCATTGCTGGGAATACAAAGAAAGGCAAAGAACATTCCTAGTTTTCAAGGAGTTTACAGTACAATGGGGGAGACAATATGCAAATAACTGTACAAATAAGATTTATGCACTATTAATGGAAGGTAATCTTAGAGGGAAAAGACTAGCAGCAAGGTAGGACCAAGAAAGGCTTTCTGAAGAAGGTGGGATTTGAGCTGAGTCTTTTTATTTTGATTTTTTAAATCCCCCTAAAAGATTGTTCAAAACAGAACACAAAAGAGAATTCCATATGAAACCATTTATCACCATTTCATACTGTACAGTGGATGGAGCACTGGGCATGGAGACTGCAAAACCTGAGTTCAAATCCAGCCTGAGACACTTACTAGGAGTGAACCTGCCATACTTGATACAATCATTGAATTTACCTGGTTCGACTAGAATTTATTAGAATTTATTAAGCACCTACTATGTGCAGGAGCTGTGCTAATTCAGCCTATTATGTGTGATCCTGGGCAAGTCACTTAACCTCTCTCTGCCCCAGTTTCCTCATCTGTAAAATGAGGATAATAATAGCAACCTACTTCCAAGGTTGTTGTGAGAATCAAATGAGATAATAATTGTAAAGTGCTTAGCAGAGTGCCTGGCACATAATAAACCCTATATAAATGTTACCTACTATCATTATTATTAAAAGGATATGTTAAATTCTACACATTACTTTTCAAGGCAGCTAGGTGGTGCAGTGGATAGAGTCCCAGGCCTGGAGTCAAGAAGACCTGAGTTCAAATGTGGCTTAAGACACTTACTAGCTGTGTGAACCTGGGCAAGTCAGTTATCCCTATTTGCCTCAGTTTCCTCATCTGTAAAATGAGCTGGAGAAAGAAATGACAAAGTACTCCCGTATCTCTGCTTGGTGGGGTCACGTGACTGATGTGACTGAAACTACTGAATAACAAAAACACTTTACTTTCAAAACTGTCTTCTTTACTTTTCACAACTTTCTTCTTCCTTTTGAATTTCTTTCTATTCTCTTCCTTGCATTTTAGAAAAAATGTTTCAATTGTTTTCCTTTTTTTGCATAACTACTGCTAATCATTCTCCATCCCTACACTACCCCCCCCAGCTAAAAACTGAAAGAAAACAAACAAAAAAAAAACCCTTCTAATAGATAAGCATAGGTAAGCAAAATGAATTTATATGGTGATCATGACCAAAATGTACGTCTCTTTATGCACCTTATGTCCATCACCTCTCTGTCAGGAGGTAGGTTACATGCTTCATCATAGGTCCTCTGAAGACATGGCTGGTCATTGCATTGATCAGAATTCTTAAGTCTTTCAAAATTATTTACTTTTTTTTTTGGCTAGGCAATGGGGTTAAGTGACTTGCCCAGGGTCACACAGCTAGTAAGTGTTATGTGTCTGAGCTCGGATTTGAACTCAGGTCCTCCTGAATCCAGGGCCAGTGCTCTATCTACTATGCCACCTAGCTGCCCCCAAAAATTATTTACTTTTTAAATTTTGCTGAAGTGGTGGAAAAATTGGGAGTGGGGAGAAACTTGAGGAAGGGAGATCAGTTAGAAAGCTATTACAGCAGGTAGGTGGCACAGTGGGTAGAGCTTCAGCTTTGGAGTCAGGAGGACCTGAGTTCAAATCGGCCCTCAGACACTTGACACTTACCAGCTGTATGACCCTGGGTGAGTCATTTAACCCCAATTGCCTCACCAAAACAAAACAAAAAAGCTATTATAGTAGTTCAAGCATGAGACAATGAGGGCCTCATTAGTTTGGCAGTGGTGTGAATGGAGAGGAGATGTATATGATGTAAAAATTAAAAGATGTAACAATGAATTGGAAATGTGGGGTAAATGTGAATGAAGCATCTAAAGGGACACCAGAGTTGCACATCTGTATTACTGTGAGGATGGTGGTGCCCTTGATAGTAATAGGGAAGTTGTAGAGAAGGGAGGGTTTAGGGGGAAATATGAGGTAGTTATTTTTTGGGACATGGTATATTCAAGATGCTGCAATTCAAGATAGTTCAGAGGCAGTTGGATGTAAGACTGGAGCTCAAAGGAAAGATAAGGGCTAGATAAATGGATCTGGGAGATGATAGTTGAACCCATGATGAGATCCATAAGCAAGATAATGTAAAAGAGGAAGAGAAGAGGATGCAGGACCAATCCTTGGAGACACCCATGTTTAGTGAGTGTGATCTGGATGAAGATCCAGCCAAGGACACTAAGAAGGAGCAGTCAGATAGTTAGGAAGAGAACCAAGGGAGAACAGTGTCCAAAAAACCAAAACCAAAACCCAAACCTAGAGAAAAGAGTATCCAGGAGGAGGGGGGTGGTTAACAATGTCAAATACTTCAGAGAGGCCAAGATGGACGAGGATTAAGAAAAGGCCAAGAGATGTGGCAATTTGAAGAGACCAGTCTCAGTTAAATGATGAGATTGGAAACCAAAATGCAGAGCATGTAGAAGAGAGTAAGAAAAAAGGAAGTGGGGGCACCTATTGTAGATGAAAATTTTTAAAGAGAAATTTCCCTACACAAAGAGGAGATAGAGAATGAAATCTGGTGGGAATGGTAGGATCCAATGAGGATTTTTTAAAAAGGTAGTTAAGACATAGGCACATTTGTAAGTAGTAAGGAAACAGCTAATAATTAGAGAGAGATTGAAGATATAAGTAAGGAAGTGGAGATGATAGTAGGGACAACCTTAAGGAGAAGGAAGGAGGGGATGGGATCAAAGATGTGTGTAGATGGAGAAGGGCCACCTCTTCATGTGAGACAGAGGTGAAAGAGAAGACAGTAGGGGTAGGCATCTGGGTGATGTGAGATAAGGGATGAGGATAAGAGGGGGCTCTAAAAGAATAATAGTTGAAGTATGAAATGAGATCCTCAGCTGAGAAGGTGGGCTTATGGAATACCAAGGGAAGCTTGAGGAGGGATGAAAGATTTGGAATAGCTGCTATTTAGTTATAGTTACAGATGGAGGTTCACCAATGCAAAATGAAGTCAAAACAAGGGGATGAAAATGGGTAGAAGGATAAAATCTACTTTCCTTGTCCATAGCTTTTGTGCTTGTAAGAAAAGTATAGGGAGCAGCTAGGTGGAGAAGTGGATAGAGCACTTGCACTAGAGTTAGGAGGACCTGAGTTCAAATCTGGCCTCAGACATTTACTAGCTGTGTGACCCTGGGCAAGTCACTTAATCCCAATTGCCTCAAAAAAAAAAAGTGAGAAAATTATACATTCTTGACCTTGATTCCTTAAGTTCAAATAGGGTTCCTGCCACAGAGAAGCATTGGAAGATTTCATTGTCATTAATGAAATAACATATGTACAGGGCTTTGTAAAACTTAAAGCACTTTATAAGTGCTAGTTACTATATATACCATTGCTACTAAATGCTAGTTACTATTATTACTGCTAATACTATATTGCTTCCTTCATGTCTTCCCTCCATAAACAAGAATCTATAAAATCTTGAGCTTAAGGTTGCTATTTTTGTCAACTAGGAAATCAAATTTGAAAAAGGCCTATAATCATGTAAAAACTGCCCAAATAATAGTATTAATAAATACTATTTAATTAATATTAATCAATTAAATTAATTAAATACTATTTTATTAATGATACTGTCCAAGTGAATAGTATCCCCTCCATGGGAAAGCTGATTGTTGTGTTGCTACTGTTATTTGGGTGTGTGTGTTTTTGCAGTTTGCAAAGGACAAAAGGTCTTTCTGACACTTTTCCTTAGGGACCCAAAGTATCATCTTAAAATATTACTTGGAACTGTCAATGATTCTGGACTTTTTGGAGTTGTGCCCCCACATATTGTGGTTTCATGCCTCTCCTTCTAAAAGTGCTGTATGACATATGTTCATACACATGTGAATAAATTAAATTTTAAAATAAAATTTGATAACCCTTGAAATAATTAAAAATATTCTGGGTATTAAAAACCATGATTAAGAGTAATTTGAATAAACTGTACTATGGCAGTTAGTGTAAGACTGGTCTCCAGTGCTTAAATTCTAGTCCAAGTGTCAAGAAAAGGCTAGCATCCAGTTTTTAGGAGGCTGTTGTGCTGAGGCAGGGCTAGACAACAGGATCAATGTTGAGGCAAGTAGCAGCCCTGGAAATTATGACAAACTGTAGGCCTGGTCTACCATGGTACCAGCCAACACAAAAGCATAGATTGGTTGGTGCCATCCTGTGACATAAGACCTGTTTTGGGGGTTTAGTCAAGCCTGAAGGCAGGAGTGTTGACGGATCACTTACTTTGTGACTGCTCACCTGAAGGTAGATGGGTTCTTAAGGTCTCTTGCTACCTCCAGTTTTATGATTACTATGCTGAAAGCCCTATACTCCCAAATATGAGAGATTATATGACCCAAGGACCAATGTTAATGAAATTTGAGAAGTCAGAAGCATGAGGCAAAGTTTAGATGCTAATGGAATAGAGAGCTAGACCGTGAATTAGAAAGACAAAAGTTCTAAGATGGATTCTGACATCAATTTTTGGTGCAATTATGGTTTATTCTCTCTCTGTTTCTCTCTCTCCTCTTCCCTCCCTCTCTCCCTCTCTGCCCTCCTATCTTTGTGTATGAAATGAAAATCATAATATCAACTACTTTTGTCATAGGGTTTATAGATTAGAATGAAATTATTTGGGCAAGGAAAATGGTGCTCCAGAAATACATTTGGCTTCTATGATCAGAAGCTGCCTCTTGGTTGGTATCAAATGGGAGGTCATGAGCATTTGTAGAGAGAGCTAGCAGAGTCCTTAAAGAACACTTTGCCTAACCTTCTCATTTTGTAGACGTGGAACCTGAGGCCCATAGCAAGGAAGTGACTTGCTCAAGGTCATGTAGTTTATAAGTAGCAGAGACAGAACTTGAACCTTGGACTTTTGATTTCATTCTACTCTATTCCATGACATCACAAATAACCTATTTATTGATTCTACATTCATTAAATTAATTCAAACCAACAAACATTGACTGATCATCTTCTGGGTATCTGTCCCCCTTTAATCTGTCTATTAATGTGGGGTTGTTTTTTTTTTGTCATCAATAAGATTTTGACGATGTCATTAAATGTTTGTATCTGTGATGAAAAACAAAATGTTATCTGACAGTTTAAAATTTTAATCTTTAATTTCAGGTCATCTGTCCCCATTTAATTTCAGGCTACTATTTAAATTGGTGCTAGAGGTAGAACTACACCTTACATTTCATTAGCACTCCTGCCCCTCCTCCCGCAGTGCCTAGCACTGTGCTTCAATCAGATAGCCTCAATACAGTCCTGGGGATAGTTACTTTTTCCTTCCCTTCTTCTCTTTTAGAATGATCCAGCCCTCCTAATCATACACATTCCTGCAGCATTTTCTCTGCTCATTTTGCTTATGCCCGCCTGCTCCCTCGCAGCTCCCCAGCATGGTTTTTTCCTTTCCTTTTTTTTTTCCTTTTTGGGCAGATGCCAACAGTGGTTTTTGGCTGGCTGACTGAGGAGCTCTCAGTGACAGTCTGTGTCATTCTACAAAGCGCTCAGCATCAGACTCGGCATGCCCGAAGCAGCTGTGAACTTGGGTGGTTTTTCATTTGTTTGTTTGTTTGTTCTTCTCACATAAGACTTTGAAGATGTCGTTTATCACTGATTAGATGTTTGTATCCGTGATGAAAAATTAAAATGTATCTGACAACTTAAGATTTTAATCTTTAATTTCAGGCTGTAAAAGACATGGAAACTTCAAATCCTCAGCCTGCATGAGGCCAAGGCATTTTGCAGATGAACTTGAGTTTAGTTGGCTTCCTCTTGTTCCAAACAGAACTATAACTAATAATAGTACCTGGAGCATAGTCAGGGGTGGGGCGGGCGGGGTGGACCGGCGGGGAGGGGGTGGACGGGGTGGGTGGCAGCCAGAGGATAGTCCTACTTCCCATGTAGCTGCTCTTGTGGTGGTAAGGGGAGTGGAGAGGGGGCCAGGTTGGGAAAGATAAAATTCCAGAGGGGCTCAAATACAACAGGACCTTGGGGCTGTGAGGGACAGATATCCAGTGAACTGCTGCTGAAAGACTGGAAGTGAAGTGAAGTATGGCTCTTGGGGAAGAAGTACCACCTCCATTTCCATTTTGACACCCTGTGGCAAAGCCCCATTCACCCCATGCTAGTTACAGCCTCAGCTCTAGGTTAGTACAAGGAAATGCAACTTCCCGAGGACTAAGAAGTTACTTGGTGGGCCGTAGCTGATGCTGTTCAGTAATTTTCAGTCATGTCCAATGCTTCGTGACCCCATTTGGGGTTTTCTTGGTAAAGATACTGGAGTGGTTTGCGATTTCCTTCTCCAGCTCATTTTACAGATGAGGAAACTGAGGCAAACAGGGTTAAGTGACTTGCCCAGGTTCACACAGCTAGTAAGTGTCTGAGGCCAGATTTGAACTCAGGAAGATGAGTCTTACTGAGTCTAGGCCCAGCACTCTATCCAACAGGCCACCTAGCTGCCCTGCTCACCTGGAAATAGCAGAAATATCCCCACCTTAATTGAACATGTTAAAAGGTCTGTATGAGGAGAACCACAACATTGTAACATTTCAGAGATTTTTAAAGGCAAATGTTTAAAAGTCAACAGCTTCCAAGAACACCCTCTAGTTCTAGAAGAGTCTGCCCCCTACTCGCAATCCTTCCTAGCCAGGGAATAAGAGAACCAGTACAAAAAACATCCCAGAGACCAGGATCTAGACTCCCTTTATCCAGTCAGGGAGGAAGGCTGTCACTAAAAGGATACAAGCTAATACATCTTGAGCAAGTTGTAATATCCCTGGGCCTCAGTTTCCTTGCCTATAAAATGGGTAGGAGTAGATGATTCCCCCCAAAGTCCCTTCCAGATCTAAACTGGGGGGTCCTTTGTGAGCATCAGAGAAAGGGAAGAACTTCTGACTCAGGGAAGGGAGAGGAGGAAGATGTAAACATTTTAAAAAAAGAGTTGGATTGACTGTCCAAACCTTTTCATGGAATACTGATACCAACACTGGTCCAGATTTAGTGGGAGAGAAGGAATTGTGATTGAGTGGGATGCTTAGGGAGAAGCCAGGGCAGGGGTTTTTGATTTGGGGGACCCTGGGCTGACATGGGTGACTTGTGCATGATACTGGGAAACATGACCCTCTTCTCAGATGGGAAGCTGTTCACCTCTGGGGATTCAGGCCCACCCACTGGCCATGTTCTCCCCTTGCTGTTTGTCCTGGCCAGTTATTCTTCAGCCTGTCTATATGATAAAATACAGGGAGGGAAGAGAGCCCATTACCAATGTGGATAACATTTAAGTGACTCTGAAAAGTTTTGTGGCAACTTGGACCAATTTCAAGGATTATTTTTAACCACAGACATTTGGTCCCAGTGGAAAACAAAACTTAAAAGGACAATTATAATTGGGTCACATTTTAAGAAACTTATTACATTTTGCGGTGCGTCCCAGAAGCGGTGTGTCCAGATGATTTTAGTATTCAGATTCAATCATGGCACTGCTATTTTCTACAGAATGCTGAGAAGAAAACAAGAGAAAGTAGGATAAGGGCTTCAGTTCCTGGCTCAGACCTCTCTCTATGCCTTGAATGTCCCCTACCCCCTTCCGTTTTGTCATCTGATATCCAGCCCTGCCCAGTTCAAGGGCCACCTCCCCTATGAAATCTTCCCCTGTCCATTCAACCAGAAATGAGCAGCCCTCCTTTCTCTCTAGATTCCTCTTGTACTTTATTCATGCACGTTCACACTCAATTTTATATTGTATTTTTCTGTGTATATCATTCTCCTTTCTAGACTCTAAGATCCCTGAGGTCAGAGGCTCTGTCTTATTCATCTTTTATCTCCCTTAGTGCTTAGCCAAGTATTATGCATGTAATAAGCACCCAGAGATTGTGAGTTGATTTAAATTCTTTGTGGGGACAGCGTAGAGACAAAATTGGCTTTAAATTTGGAGGTAGGGGAAAGAGAAAGGTCACGTTACTCCACTACCTTTCTTCCACCTTTCTCTTGCCTTCCCTTACTCTTGTCCTTGATCCTTATTGAATAGTAATGTAGAGGAGGTGGAACACCATGGAGTATTGAGTGGGGATGGGTCTACAAGGGCGGTCCCATAGAAAATGTTGCTGACTTCCCCCAGACAATTTCCTGGGACATTGCTGACTCATCGCTGAAGGGCGTATTTGTACTTTAAGATGAAGTCATCCCCTCATAGGCCTAGAGCTAGAAGGTACCTCAGAGACCATCTAGCCCAACCCCTTCTTTTTAGAGAGAGTGAAACCAAGGCCTAATGAAGTTCAGTGATTTGCCTAAGGCCGTGCAGGTAGTAAGTTTCAGATGCAGTGTTTCTAGATCACCAGTCAAGCTTGTCATTATATCTTGCTGTGGATGCAAATTTGAGCACAGATTGTCCTTCCATTTCCAAAGTATGGTTTAGTGGGCAGTCTGCTGGAGGAAGGCTCCATAGCTCATCAGGGACAGGAAAATAAGCAGCAATAGTAACAATACTGTTTTTATTAGGATTTTTGTTGAGGCTATTTACTTTCGAAACAAAAGATCCTAGCACCCTTTGCCAACTGTGTACTTTCAATATCACCCGTGTGAGAGAGGACCTCAGCCAAACAGGTCACAGGATAGTGAGGGAAAGAAAGGTGGGTGGGGACATGGATTACTAACCAAGGACACAGGTCAAACTCCTGATGAAAAGTGTCCCAATGGGTCTTCAAGCAACCTAGCCAAATCAACTGAATTGTTGGGGACAGTGAGAGCCTGTAGTCTGATCCCTGAAGACTTGGGGAAAAAAGATCATTTTAAAGCCCTAACACTGCCTTAGCTCCAGAATGCCTAAAAATTGGTGAGATCAAAAAATCTCGAGAGCCTATGTGAAGAGCACTGAATGAAATTGTATGTGTAGATGTCTTATAATCAGGTTCTTGCTTCCCCCTCCCCCAGTTTTTTTTTTTTTTTAGCATCCTGTCCATCTATCCCTCTTTCTGCATCTTGTATCTCAAGTACCAAAGTTGGTAAAATCAGAATCATTTATATTTGCTTAGCACGAAGTGCTTTGTACCCATGAGTGGGAGTGTGGCTATTTGTAAGGCTAAATAGCTAGTAAGAGGTGTGAAGAGAAGTCCAAATAGCCCATTGCCTTAGAAGCTCATCTTTTTGTTTATTAAATGAGATATTGTGTGTAAAGTACTTTGCAAACTTCAAAGGTCAATATAAATGTCAACTGTTGTTCTGTTATTATTTTTAAAAAATAATTTACTACCAGTAATACTATATGGCTTCAGATTGCATTATGATCCTTGGGAGATTTAAAATTGTAAATAACCCAGAGGACAAAGGGAAAGATTCCTAATGAGTCAAAGTAAGCTGCAGCATGTTACAGATGGTGACTTGATCACAGGAAGAGGTGAAAAAGATATTTTTGAGAACATGTATGACCAGGAAATGAGTTGATTCTGTCATGTGATGAATATACAGATAACAGGTAGATAGCCTGAGGGGCACATTGACACCCCTTAGTTACTAAATTAAAAACTGGAAGGCTTCCAGTGATTTGGACAGGCATTATATAAGAGCGAAAGATATAAAGGGGTTGCAATTGGCATTCATAGAGGCATTGTCTATGGATAAGATTATAGATCCATCAAAGTTGGAAGAGGAGGCACAGACAGGTTCCCAAAACTTGCTTACATTTGGCATGTGTAAAAGTTTACTGGGGGGTAAATGGTCCCTGGGGTTCCTTCCCCTGTTCTACACAATGTGGAAAGAGGTCTCTATATGTAGTCTTCCATGTGAGTACCAGCCATTCAGATTTCAGTCATATCCTGGCACAATTTCTGTTGCCTATTAGGTATTTTCTTCAGCCTGCAATCATTTTACTGGGTGTTTTCCCCTAATTACCTTTCTTTGTTACATGGAATGGTTCAATCTGAAAGGGGGACAGGGTTCCCTCCCCCCAAATGGCTGTAAAAAAAAAGGCAAAAGACATCAATAAAACATATTCTAAATTTAGCACATTAAGACTATCCCTACTGGAATCATGCATTGAACATTGTGTAGGAACATAGAGTGTCACACTAAACAAACTAAAACTGTACACTTCCTAGAACTTTTGGGTCCGCAGCAATGCTATGCAACATTAGGGACTGCTGGGGATCCAGGAGAGGCTGTTGTCATAGCTTCTTAATAGATGCTTATTATCTATCATTCATTGCTCTTGTTTCTCTATATTAAGAGTAAACACTACAACACAGTAGCCAAGCATGAGACACTGTTCCGTGGAGAATCTGTTCCGTTAGCCAAGGTCTACTACATTCTGCTTCCAAACTAGAACATATCTTAAAGGTCATTGAACCCAACCCTCTGAGCTTTACAGTCAAGGAAACTCAGTCTGAGAAAAATAAAGTGATTTCTGCTGTCTTAATCAAAGATAATCTGGTAAATTAATCAGTGCTCTCTTCCTGAAAATATATTTGATTTATGACAGAATTCTTCTAGAAATAATAAAGTAAGGCAAAAGAATGATTCCAGCGACAGGAACATTAAGCATTGTAGCAGGCTGAGGAGAAGACAGTGAAGAGGAAGGGGAGGGGCAGCTGAGGCTTTTGTCTTCCCTCAAATTAAGCTGCAAAGGCATCCCTCTATTCTGCCTGTGCTCGAGCCAGCGCTGTTTATGGTATTAACCAACTAAGGATACTGAGTGTTTTAGGATAGGTCATTTTTTTAAATGTTGATTTTTTAAAAATCACCTAACTAGTAATTCAATAATAAAATGTGACATATAAAATTTGCAAAACACTTTAAATCATTTTAGCCTCACGACAATCCCTTGAGGTAAATACTGTCTTATTTTCATTTTTATCTCTTGCTACCAGATTCCATGCCACAAGGATGGCCAAAGAAGTTCCTTCAATCTAGGAATGTGACAGGAAACCAATGTGAAACGGAGGCTCACTGAGATTAACTAGCCTGCCTATAGTCACACAGCTAAAAAGTGTCTGAAGCAGAATTTGAACTCAGATCTTCTGAACTACTACCTCACAATCTAGCTACTATGCTAGCGGTCTCCAAATTTTTTGGATTGCATGTTCTTATCAGTAAAAAAAAAAAAAAAGTGGGGGATGCACTCCCAATAAAGCTACGTTTATTTAAAAATTACATGCGTGTACTATTATATTAATATATTCATTATAATGGATAAATAAATAAAATAGAAATGTCAAAAGGACAAATTAAGGATGAGATAAACAGTATTTTAAAATAATATTTAATGCTATTTTTATTAACAATACAAAAATATTTTTGCCTTGGTAAGGGACTTCTGAGTTGTGTGCTGTGGTAGCGTAGGGGTGTGAGACGGGCTGGGCCTGGGTAGAGAATGATTGCCTGACCCCCTGGCTAGAAGCCTGCAACTGACTGTCCAACTCAGCCCACAGTGGGTGCAGGTAGGGGACAAAGAACAACCGAAGCAGGTGGTGGCTAGAACATGTACTCTGTTCTCTTGGTTTTAATAAGAGACATTTTTCTTTACATACCTCAATGGATGTGGCAACCATTGCACCATACTCTACTGCCTCCTTAATTCAGCTGAACTCTATGAAGAAACAAAGTCCTCCTCTGTCGTCGTCACATGTGAACTGCTTTTGGTTCACCATAACCGAGGCCGGGCTTTGTTGCTAGACTCCTGACCTCACCCGCATGCAGACACAGTATCTTTTTTCACACTGGTTTCTTGCCCCTTCCTAAATTGAAGGAACTTCTTTGGCCACGCTTGTGGTATGGAATCCAGTAGCAAGAGATTTCTCACTATGTGTGCCCCATTAGCCATTCAGTGGTGCACAAATGGAATGGTCCTTCTGGAGCCAGGCAGGAGGTGTTAAACACTGCAACACCAGGACAGACAGGCATTTCCTCCCTCCTGGGAGGCTGGGCATGCCAGGAGTTCCATCCCTTGGCCGGGGAGTTAGCTGTAGAAGCAGCTGATTGGCAGCTTGCATTGAAGTGGGGCCAGGGAAAAACTTCTCTCCTGAGGCTTCTTTGCTTCCGTCTTGGTTGTTAAGAAGAACATGAAGCTCTGTCCACTGCTATTTTCACTGTCAAAAGATTTAACAGCCCCATCTGACATCTTGGTTTTGGTGAGTGTTGCAAGCAGTGAAGTTGTATAAGATTTTGAACAGTTTTTGCTGACATATGAAACTTTAGACAATACCATTCAAATTCCATTTTAAGAAACTTCATTAGCACTCTGATGACATCCTGGAGTTTTCTTTGATCAAATAATTCTACAAAGGAATAGACTGTTACTTAGGAGCTAGATATGCTTTCATTATACAGTAATTTTTATCATGGAGCTATTTGTTGTAGCAGAATTTGGTCTATATAGTACCCTTCATGTGAGCCTACCATGTTAAAAACTGGTCAGTCTGGTCCCTTATGTATGTAGATACTAATTTCTGAGAAAAGATATCCAGCTAATAGGAAGACTGAAAGATTATCATAGAATTCAGAACTGAAAGAGAAATTAGAGGCCATGTGGTCCAATACTCTCATTTTTCAGATAAGGAAACTGAGGCCCAATGAGGATAAGTTACTTGCCCAAGGTTACACAAGCAGTAAACAGTCAGGATTTGAATCTTTGGAATCTAAATCCAGTATTCTTTCTGCGTTGTATGTGCTCTGACATCTAAGGCTAAGGTGAAGTAACTCTATTGATGGGCTGGAGTGAAATATCATAAAACTTGAGGGTTGAAAGTGACCTTTAATTTTCTAACCCGAGTTTTTACTTAATACAGCATTGATTCCTGAAACACCCCTGACAGATTGGCATTCAGACTCTGCTGAAACATTCTGAGTGACAGAGAACTCACTGCTTAAAGAAAAAGAAGGACCTTTGCCATTTCTGAAGAGTGGAAGGAAGTAGATGGTCCTACACCTCTTTAAAGAATTTGTGGGAGAGGTCACAAGAAAATTAAGATTTAATCCCTGCTTTTAGGTATTTCTAGGTAGGGAGACACACGAAACATCTAGAAAGCAATTATAAAAACAACCTAGGACATGAGTTTTATAGGGGAAGGATGGGGATTCACTTAAGCAAGTTAACATTGGTTTCCCATTGATCTATTTCAGGAACAGAGGCACCAGGGACTGTTTAGGACAAGTCCCCAACATAAAAGTACAGGAACAACAGCACAATATTATCTTCTATAGGACAAGAAAGTGTGAGGGGGGAAAGTGTTGGACAAGTGTCAGCCTGTCACAAGGGAGGGTAGGCTCTCAGTCAGTCAACTAGCATTTATTAAGCTGTGTTCTAAGAACTACGCTGAGTGCTAGGGATACAAAGAAAAGACCCTCCCCTCCCCCCAAAAAGGATAGTTGCTTCCCTCGAGAACCTCAAAGTTTAATGGAGAAGGCATCATGCAGCAACCACATACAAACAATCTATACAGGATACATTGTCAATAATCCTAGAGGAAAGGCGCTAAGATTCAGGAGGACTGAGAAAGTCTTCTTGCAGAAAGTGAGACTTTAGCAGAGATTGGAAGAAAGAAGGGGAAGCCAGGAGTGAGATGAGGAGGGAGAGAGCTAATTCCAAGTGAGAGATAGCCAGTGAAAATGGCATCCTAGCTGCCAACTTTGGTGCTACAGGAAGTGGAGGGTTGAAAGGGGTGATTCCAGGGGTATTCTCCCCTCCAGCCACCTGACAGACCACAGAGGGTTCAGAGTGTCCCATCTCTTCTTAGCACTCCCAATAGGGCATAGTAGCATTGCTAACAAACATTCCCACTACAGTTTAGATGATAATGATGGTTCCCTTTGTTCAACTTTGGAAGAAGTGTGGATAATAAGCAACTAATAGGGATTAAGGGACTTTTTTTTTTTTATAGCACCTAGCAGCTGTAGGTAAGCAGTAGGTATAAGATCAATGCTTGCTGGATGCATTAAAGTGTTTGCTATGGTGAATAGACCATGCTTACACCAAGAAAATTTAGTTGGAATACTCTTCTTCTGCCACATTTCTTTTTGAGTCACTAAGTCAATTGAGGTTGTTATTGTTACCATGTTGTCTTTACTTAACTTCCAAGTGACCTTAAATTACATCCCCTAGTGATTAAAACCACCAGAACAGGATACCATAGAGGATGTTAATTAACCCCCTACAGGATACAGAAGATACAAAATAACTGCTTCTAGAATGACATAGTCCTATTGTCCTATTCTGAATACTGAAGTTTCTGTCATTCTGTTAATTGCAAGTATATTTAGGGCCACCAAAGATGCCAAAATGAGGGCCCTGGGGGCCTCCAGCCTCTTCTCTGCTAACATACTTTTTTTTTTTTTAAACGAATGCTCTTTTAAAATTTGCTGTCATTTTTGATTGTCCCTTTCCACAAAACCTCCCCTTTGTAAAGAAGAGGCAGAGCAGTTAATAAGACTGGCATTTAAGAATACCTTGAAGGACCAAATAGACTTTTTCATCAGTTAACTTGCCTGGTCCTTCCAGTGTTATTAATTGAAACAAGTCTATATATTGGTCATGCTGGCAAAATTCTGTCCAGTCCTGGAGAGATGGGTAAGAGAACAGATTAAAAGCTGATTTTTTTTTAAAGAAAAGTATAATTTTTGTTATGCTGAGCTCAACAAACACCAGCAAACATGATTATTTCTATATATAAAGAAGAGAAAAAGAGGAGTGCATATGAAACCACAAATCTTGATATGTACAGCATGTTTTTTTAAAAGTGTATAATAAATTATACACAGTGACAGCAATATTAGTATGATGACTTAGCTATTCCCAGCAGGACAATGATCCAAGCCAATTCCAAAGAACTCATGATGAAAAATGCTATCCACCTCCAGAAAAATAACTGGTAGGGTCTGAATGTAGATTGAAGCGTACTATTTTTCACTTTCTTTATTTTTTGTGGTTTCTTTCTTTCTTTCTTTTTTGAGCTGTGCTTTCTTTCACAGCATGACTAATATGGAAATATTTTTGCATGATTGCACATATGTAACCTATATCAAATTACTTACCATCTTAGAGAGGGGGAAAGGGAGAGAGGGAGAGGAGAAGAAAGGGGAGGAGAGAATTTGGAACTCAAAAAATTTTTTTAAATGGATGTTAAACATTGTTTTTACATGTAATTAGGAAAAAATAAAATATTGTTCGAAAGGGGAAAGTATATAATAAATCTAATGTGTTCCAAAGCTAGCCTGCTTATCTGTGTATCTCTCTGAGATTCCTTTGAATTTTTTTGTGCGTTAAAAATGACATTGATATTCTTTTCTTCTTTGTTCTTGACATCACTATCTCTATCTCTTTTCTTTCTCTCTAACTCTTTCCTCACCCCCAAATTAAAACCCTCCCTTAAAACTAATTAGAATAATCAAGTCAAACAAATCCATTCATTGGCTATGTCTGAAAATGTGTCTTATTTTGCCCCTCAAATCAATCATCTCTTTGTCAAGAGATAGAAAACCTGACTCATCACTGATTCTCTGGAGACCCAGTTGGTTATTCCATCAATCACAGATCCTAAGTCTTTAAAGAAAAACAAAAACAAAAATAAAAAAAACCTAAGTCTTTCAAAATTGTTTTTCTTTACAATGTTGTAGTCATTGTCTAAATTATCCTCAATAGCTGAGTATGAAGTGATTTAGAATTTGCAAATCACTTTATCTACATGATCTTTTCTGATCCTCACAACAACTTTATAAGGTAGATACTATGGGTATTATCCCCATTCTGTAGGTGAAGAAATTGAAGTCAGTGGTTAGTCTGTGGGTCACACAGCTGACAAGTGTCAGAGGCTGGATTCAAACACAAGTCTCTCTTGACTCATAGTCCAACATCCTTTGCACTACACTTTGACACTGGGTAGTCCATGTATGGTAGGTAGCACTAGTTTGGGTTACATGCCAAACGATCCACAGTGACAGGGATGTGATTGTCTTTTGCCAGAGTGGTTGCATGGGTTCTCTGTTTTGAAATTCTCTTTTCTATGAGCTCTAGCCAAGAATTAAAAAGAAAAAATCTAATAATAGAAGATAGGAAAGGTAGATCCTTTGGAGGTCTGTGCTTTTCCCCGTAGTTCCATTTCGTAAATGAAAGAAGACACCAAGAAGGGAAGAATTCCTTGTTATAGAGTTGGCAGGGCAGCCTCAGAGGCAATCTTATCTTCCTGTTGGCCTTGACTGGTTGTATTCTTCTGATGGTGGGTAAGATATTCCTTTCTAGTAGTGATCATTGCTTAAAGGCAGTGGAGTAGATTCTCAATTTCATCTCACCCTTCTTTGGATCAATAATTTGCTTTTATATAATTTTCATTTCTAAATATATCCCTCCTCGTCTTCCCTTCCATAGAGAACCATTCCTTGTAACAAAGATTTAAAAAGAAATGTAACCCCAGTTTCTGCCAAATCTAGAGCATTTTTAAAAAGACTGTCTTCATTGGTGGAATGCTGATGTGACCTCTGTGGGATTGGGGGAGGGATGGAGTTGACAAAAGAGCTTTGGAAGGGAAAGCTATTTTTTTTTCCTTCTTTGAGAGAGACACACATGGTTCTAGACTGTTTGGGGCCAGATGAAAGCAGAAAGAGGCTCTCCTGCAGACAAGTAGGAGAAGTCAGCTGAATATGTCCCTGATTTCTAGCTTGCCTTGTAGAAATCTGGGAATTCCTCCATGGATGGGATCTGAACTTCTATCTTGGTTGAGCTGAGATATGAAAGAGAGACAGACAGACAGACAGACAGACAGAGACAGAAAGATAGAGAGCATGCAAACTTATTTACCCTTTGTATTTTCTGGTACATTCTAATCAGCATAACTTCTCCAATGCTGTTTACTGTTTGCTTGGATAGATGGGTTTACTTGCTATTTGCTATATGGGATGGGCTTTTGTGTAATTGGTGTTTGGAAGGAAGGGGCTAAGCCAGTCAATTAAAAATTGGGTTGCCTTCTCCTCTTAAGATATAGTGATCAGGAAAGTGACCTTTTTGTTCTGAATCAATTGTGCCCCTAAACTAGCAATATTGGGGCAGGGGAAGAGGTGGAAGATAGATATAATTCTGGTCTGATAGTCCTCTCTTAAAAAAAAAGAAAGAGGCCAGCTTTGTGACTCCTGCTTCCCTCAAGGCAGGAATCTTGGAGAAGGGTGGGTAAAATTCCAGAGATATTTATCAGTGCCTCTTCTCAAGCCATCTGTCTATATGTTTAGACCTCTCATGTGTTCGTACATTTCTTGCATTAAGGGGGGAAAAGTTAAAAATAATTCAGCAAAACTAAACAAAATTTCAACCAAACCTGACAGTATGTGTAGTGTCCCATTGCCTTAGTCCCCTGTCTTCACTGTTCATTCTTTAAACAATGAATTTAGGATACCACATCATTTATTTAGACACCATTCTTCTGGTAACCTGCATCCTTTGGAACATAGCTTCACTCCAGAAGTCAGTTATTTGATTAGTCAAACCTCAGAAGATTAAAAGTAGTCAACAAGATAGCAGCGAGAAGTGGGATAGAGCTGTTAAAGGAAAAAATAGGGGAGGATTCTGGAAAGATGGTGGAGTAGGTCAGAAAATTTCAAGCTCTCAAGGTTTTCCTCCACAAAAGAGATAAAATAGCACCTCTGGGCAAACATAGAGCCATGAAAACAAATAAGAGTAGGAGCAGAAAGAGGGGTCCTCCTGGAACAATTGGAGAAGATCTGAAGAAAAATCATAGACAAGATTTTCTCCCCGTGAAGAATAAACACCTCCCCTGGAGTTAGCTGGTTTGGTAGGCTGCCTCAGCCTCAGCCACAGGAACTTTTACCCCCAGGGACAGTGAGGGGAGTTGGGCATCTGACTTGGGGAAGATTGAGGGAACCTCTTCTGACCAGGAATGCCAGACCCAGCTGTGCTATGAAGACAGAGATACGGTGGGGGTGAGAAGGAACCAGCAAATGCCCAGTGCAGAAGCAGTGGAGTGGGGATGCCTCTGTTGGGGCATTTACAGGAGGCTGGAGGTCTTGGTTTGAGTTCAAGTTCAGAAGGGTGAAACTGAAGAAGATTAGAGGCACCATCCCCCATACCCCAGGACTAGAGGTGATCATAAAAACTAAATTATTAGCAAAAAATACACAGGTAAAGGAGAAAGAATCCAACCATAGAGAGCTATTATGGGAATAGAGAAGATCGGGATTCATATTCAGAGGAGGATATTGAAGCAAAGCAACCTTCTACCCCAAGGAGTAATGTCAAATGGTCACCTGCCCAAAAAGAACTCATTGAAGAACTTAAAAAAGACTTTAAAAATCAAATGAGAGAGACTGAGGAAAAACTAAAAAGAAAAATAAGAATAATACAAGAAAAACAATAAGATTATGAAAAGAAAGTCAACCAATTAGAAAAGGAGATCCAGAATCTTAAGGAAGAAAATGACTCCTTGAAAATCAGAATTGGGCAAGGGGAAGCCATCAGTTATAAGAGATGAAGAAATTAAAAAATATATATAAAGAATGAAAAAATAGAAGAGAATGTGAAACATCTCATAAGAAAAAACAATGGATCTAGAGAACAGGTCAAAAAGAAAACATAAGAATAATTGGACTACCTGAAAGTTCATAACAAAAAAAGAATCTTGATACAATAATACAAGAAATAATTAAAGAAAATTGTCCTGAAATATTAGAACAAGAGGGGAAAGTAGAAATAGAAAAAATCCACCAACCACCACCTGAAAGAGATCCTATGAGGAAAACTCACAGGAATATTACAGTCAAATTTCAAAACCCCCAGATCAAGGACAAAATATTACAAGCAACAAGAAAAAAAAACAATTTACATATGGTGGTACCACAATTAGAATCACATAAGACCTAGCAGTGGCGACACTAAAAGATCATAGGTCATGGAACACTTTATATCAAAGAGCAAAAGAACTGGGCTTCCAACCAAAAATATCATACCCAGCAAAACTAAGCACAATTCTGAATGAAAAAAAAAATGGACATTTGATCAATTATCAGACATTCAGGTCTTTGTTAAAAAACAACAATAGCAACAACAACAACAACAAAAACAAACCAAAAACAAAACCCTGAACTCAACAGAAGATTTAACATACAAGAGCCAAGAGAAATATAAGGCACACACCAATGACCAATTATGAGGGATTAAATAAGGATAGAATGTTTAACTTCTATGTATGAAAAAATGTAAAACCTACATCTAAGATTGTTACTAGTAATTAGGTAACTTATAAGAAAGATTGGGGTAGACCTGAGTGTGATATGACTTCAAAAAGTAAAACCATTCAAGTACAGTTAAAAGAATAATTATCTTTTATAAATGAGGTGTAAGAGGAAGAACCAATACACAGGAATTAGATGGGGGAGGGGGAAGTGTTAGTTCTGGAAACCTCCCATCAGGAATGTGTTTAAGAGGGGAAAATACATATACATTTAGAAGAGTATAAAAGTCTTCTAAATTTAGAAAGAAATAAAACTCTAAGGGGATAGAGAGGGGGGAGAGGATAAAAGAGGTATCTTTAGAGGGGAGGGTGTGGGAAAAGGTTAAAAAGGGGACATAGAATGGGGTTTAGATTTAGGGGAATGGGAAGATAAAGACGGGATTGCTGGAGTGGGGTTAGGTTAAGTAATAGGAGGGTAAAGTATCGGGTAGAGGTAAAGTAGAGGAGTTAGGAGAGTTAGAAAAAATAAAGAGATATGCGCAAACATAAAAACGAAGATTAGGAGTAGAATCTCTTAGAGAAAGTATATGTATATATATGTATGTATACATATATGTATATGTACATAAGTATATATATCAATACCTATATATAAATATAGCCAATGCTCAACTGTAGCCTTAGGGTGGTGGGTAGGGGGGAGTGAGGGGGAAAAAAGAACAAAGTAAAAAGTGTGCAACAGAGAACAAAAGAAAACCTACAAGGAAGCAAAAAAAGATGGACAGCTTTCAACATAATGAACAGTATTTAATATGTAAGCTTTCTTGAAATGAAAAGTTATTGCTATATAATTTGAATCCTCTCCTATGTTCTGCTGTGCATGACTTTGTTGTTTTTTCTTATTTTATATTTAAGTTAATAATGTTTCTTTTTTTTCTTATTATGTATTTAAGTTTTAGCATTTGTCTAAAATAAAAAAAAGAAAAAGAAAAACAGGAAGAAATAATGACAAGCAAGAAAGATTTGGAGCAGTAGAGAAAGTGCTGGATGTGGAGTTGAGAACCCTGGGTTTGAATTCTTTTTCTTTTTTATTTTTAACATTCATTTAAAAAAAAAATTGAATTCCACATTCTCTCCCTGTCTCCTGCCCTTCCCTTACCCATTGAGAAGGCAAGCAGTGTGATATCAATTATACATGTGAAGTCATGCAAAACATTTTTCCACGTTGGCAAAAAAAGGAAAAAAAAGCAAGAAAAATTTAAAAAAAAGTATGCTTCAATCTGTACTCAGAGTTCATTAGTTCTCTTTGTAGAGGTGGATAGCATTTTTCATCATGGGACCTTTGGAATTGTCTGGGATCATTGTTTTGATCAGAGTAGCTAAGTCTTTCATGTTTATCATCCTTATAATATTGCTGTTACAATGTACAGTGGTCTCCTGGTTCTGCTCATTTCACTTTGTATCAGTTCATGTAAGTCTTCCCAGGTTTTTCTGAAATCCTCCTGCTTGTCATTTCTTACAACACAATAGTATTCCATTGCAATCATATAGCACAACTTGTTCAGCCATTCTCCAGTTGATGAGCATCCCTCAGTTTCTAATTCTTTGCCACCACAAAAAGAGCTGCTAGAAATATTTTTTACAAATAGATAATTTTCCCTTTTCTTTGATCTCTTTGGGTTACAGATCTAAGAAGGATATTGCTAGAACAAAGGGTATGCACAGTTTCATAGCCCTTTGGGCTGGGTTTGAATCCTGATTCTGTCAATTACTACCTATATGACCTTGGGTGAATAATTTAATTTCTCTGGACTTCAGGGTTTTCCTCTGAATGTAGAAGTAAGCTGAGAGCCCCTTTAGGCTTTGCTTTGCATTATCTGAATATTAAAAAACCAAGAATGTGGTCAGGTAGATTGGAAAGACTTTGGAACTTTGTCTTTTTGCTCTTCCTCACCCATTCATCTACAATGGAGAGCAGACGAAACCTGGAGTTGACAAAAATGGGAACTCTGAATCTTGGAGATACTGGTGGATAAAAACCAGTTGTAGCCTTCAGAAACTGAACATTCACCACAAACTGTAATGAGAGCTCTGATTTGCTTCCTTCATGCCCGACTCTTCATGACCCCATTAAGGGTTTTCCTGGCAAAGATACTGGAATGATTTGCCATTTCTTTCTCCAGCTCATTTTACAGGTTAGGAAACTGAGGCAAACAGGGTTAAATGACTTGTCCAGGGTCACACAGCTAGTAAGCATCTGAAGCCAGATTTGAGCTCAAGAAGATGAGTCTTCCTGACTCTAGGCCTTGAAGTCTATCCACTGTACCACCTACCTGCCCTGAGATCTCTGAGAAAGAGGCTCAAAGCCCTTTGGTCAAGAAGTTTGATTCAAAGGAAAGATTAAACCTAAGGACAGTTGCTAACCAGAATGAACCTGCTTGGAAAGTGGCAATAAGCTTAGCATTTGAGGCAAAGATGAAATGCTATATAGCCAAAAATGTAGCAGGGAACAGATTAACTACTTAATATGAAAAAAAAAAAACAAAAAACAAAACCCTTCCTATCTAGAAGGCTTATCCTCCCCTCTTTAGATATAGTGATCTTTGTTCTGAATCAATTGTGCCACTAAACCAGCAATATTGGGGCAGGGGTAAAAGTGGCAGACAGATATAATTTTAGTCTGATACCCCTTTATTTGATGACCCCCCCCAAAAAAACCTAAAAGGCTTTTTTTTTCTCCCTTTGGCTGTTGCTAGACATATGATTGAGGCAAGATGACTGCTTTTCCAAAAGAGCTATAGAAAAGCCTCTGGTTTCTGAACTAAAAATACATACCAGAGCCCAAGTTCTCATTAGGGAGAGGCAATCCTAGACCCCAGGACTTTGGCTGAAGTCAGAAGCTGGAAGCAGAAGGAGCTTCCCTGCCATGCGTCCAGTGGGGTCATGCCTAGTAGCCCATCAGGAATGACATGTTCAGTGAGGCAGCATTTAGTAGAGACCACCTGCCTGGGAGAGACCTGTGGGGAACAGGCCCAGGGAAGTAGCGCAGTGGCATCACCAGAAGACATTAGGAACCCTGCTTTGTTGGGGGAATGAGTTGTTCCTCCATCCCACATGCCCTGGTTGGTCACACATGTTTCCCACATATGTGCTCCTCCATATATGGAACCTTCTATTCTTGTTCCCTATGTGTATGCCTTTCTAAACATGTTCCCTGGTCATACATGTATGTGTTACTTACGTGTGTGTTACTCCACAAATTTCTCCTACATGTGTACAATCTTCCCACTGATGGTGGGTGGATTGGAGGGAAAGAATACCCTAGGTTTATGGGGAAAATGCTTTTTGTTGTTGTTACTTTGCTTACTATATCATTTCATTAAATGATCCTCCTTTCAAATAATTGTATCTTCTGGTTGATTATTAAAAGAAAACACATCAGTGGGGGCTTGTGAGCGTTGGTTTCAGTGGATGTTGAATATGACTGGATCTGGGGACATAGTCTCTGGGGGCTTGGTCCTATGAGTTGGGAGGGGTACAGACTAGATGAAGGTCTTTTCCAGTGTTAAATCTACAATTTTATTGACTGACAGCCTGACCTCAAAGGACAACTAAAAGAGACAAAACTTCTATTCATTTATAAAACAATAACAGAAGTTCCTAAGAGCAACTCTAAACCACCAAAAAGGGTTCAGTATCCTTTGCTGGGGTGAGGAAATATTCATACAATTTAGAAAGATTTTTGTTAAAATATGAGTTTTGATGCTCAGAAATGTACTTATGTAAAACAGCTAATCCCAGGCAAATGAAGTATTAGCATTCTAATAAACTAATGCATTTTGAAGAGATGCCAGTTTTCTACTTCACCACAAATAGTCACAACTCCTTTACAATAATTCTTCGTAGTTCACCAATTCCTGTCATTCCCTTGATTAACTGTCTTTTCCTTTTTCCTTCAACTTCTTTGCTTCTGTAGGTTCATCTCTGAAGATTAAATTTATAATGTAAGCCAGATAATTGGAGTGGGGGTAGAGAGTGTTTGGGAATTAGACCTGTGATTTCATTGGTATAATAAATTCCCAGGTAAAGAAACTCTCTCCAGTAGTGCAGGTTGGCACCTTCTTTGCAACCTACAATCTTAGGGAATTGCTCATAGCACTGACAAGTGAAATGACTTGTCCAGAGTCATAATGCCTGTATGTGTCATGACCTAGCTCCTCTTGGCTTCTAGGTTTGAATCTTGGTTCTGCCACTCACTTGCCCATGTGACCCTTGAGCCTGTATACCGAGTTTGGTACAATACCTAGAATAGTACATACTTCAGTCCTCAAAGAATCTGTGATTTTGATGGGACAGTTATTAACTCCACTGATACAATGCATCCACAGCTAAGTAGGTTGGTTGTCTTTGAGAGTGGTGGTCTAGAAACGTATCCCCTTATAGGCAACCTATTGATAAAATTCTCCAAACTAAACTAGGCTAGTCCTCAGGTAACAAACATACATTCCATTATTAGGTTCATGTTTAATCCTCTCTATTTGACAGGACCTGAAGGAACTCGAATTCAGGGGGCCCACACCTTCGAGAACCCAGGCTCTAATGAAGTACTGGCAGAGGTTTTTAGCTAGGGAAATATGATTGTGCAGTAGATAAATTTGGCTTCACTCTTTCAGAGCAAGGCTGGTCACATTGCACCATCACGGTTCCAAGAGTATCCCAGAAGGCATGGGAGTTTCTTTCTCTGTTGCCATTGCCTGAGCTCCCATTCCAGTGTGTTCCCCCTCACTTTTAGCAGTCGAAGATTAACACCCTAGTTCCATTTAACCAATTAACACCAATTAGATTTTACAAAGGGATATTTGTTTTGAAGATATTTCCCTCCCTTGGAGGCACGTTCTCCCTTATATCACTTTGGTCTCTGGGGAGAGTTTATTCAGACTTAATTCAGTTTCTACATAGCATTGGCCCCACTGAGTTTATGCCTGTTGGATGAGTCCACGTCTCAGCTACTGCTAGGTTGGGGCCCAAAGATCACTCAAGATATTGATGTTGGATTGGCTGGTTGTGACATAGGGCATGAACTCCTCTCCTGGACCTCCTGGAGGCTCACTCTCCTGACTTTCCCAAGCTCACAAGGTCAGAACCATTTTCAGTCTCTTTCACTTAAAACCAGAAAGAACAAACAACAAAGAACCAAGGCCACGAGTTGCCCTTCGACGGGGAGTGCCCAAAGACTCTCCCTTTAGTCTGTCTTCTTTCACTGCAGTGCAGTGAGGCAGAAGTGAATGAGACCACAAAGGACTGACTCCAGTGATGAATGACTTTTGAATGTTCCCAGGTTCTGGCTGCACAGCCCATCAAAAAAGGATCTTCTTCATTACCTAGCTAGCTGACTGAATCCAATTATAGAGCACCTGTGTGTACTTCACATCTCTCCGAGGCACTCCAGTTACACATTAGCATGCTTCTATGATAGCAGGTTACCCAGCTTCTTCTATGTATATGACAATCATGCTGCTCCTTGCTCACTAGTGTGCCCCCCTCCATTACTTATGTTTTAAGCAACCATGATGTCTTGGTGTGAATACTCTCTTCACCATAGCAAATCATAACCACTATACATTCCTTGAAAGTTGTTATAGCTAAAAACAAACAAACAAACAAACAAACAAACAAACTCATGACCCTGTAAGTGGAGGGCCAACCTGGAGATGAGCCTTTCTGAACAAAGATCCATCATCAAACTGGTATTTGTAGCCTTTCCAGCTTGGAAGGACCTGTCAGAGTGAGCACTCTTCTGACATAGCCTTTTCCAAGTAGAGGATTGCCTCTACTCTATGAGGTAACAAAGCAGGATTTTCATGAAGAAAAATAATAAATACTAAGAGAATTTCACAATAACCCAGCATCTGTGCTTCTTCTGTGAAGATGCTGTGGGAATTCAGGAGTAGTATCACAGTACTGAGTTGGGTCGGCTCTCCTGAGGTGGATAAGATTTGGTTGGGTGGAGAGAAATTGGGTGTTCACTCCAGCTTGGCAGGTGTGAACAAACAGAGAGAAACAGTGTGAGCTAAAGTTCAGAAGTGGAAATGAAACTGCTGTGTTTAAGTGATGGCAAGAAGGTTGTCCTGATTTTCTATGCTATTAGAGTCTCTATCAAATACCTCATTCCCAAACTTACCTCCCTCTTTATTCTATCCCTAGCCCATCTGGGGAATATTTCATGGTTTTCTAATTTCTAACTGAGAACATTACAAGTGGTCTTGGATGTCAGAATTCTTGGATTTAAATCCCAGGTTGTTACCTACTACTGTGTGACCTTAGACAAGTAAGTTCCCCTCTTTTGGTTTCCTCATTTGTAGGTAATGAGACTTGGATCATGGCCAGATTGCCTAACATGGAGGCGCCTTGCTTTTCTGTATTCCCTTACATTGTGGCTGGGAGTAGCTTCCTTCGGGACAGGCTGCATCTTCAAAATTCTAAGACTGGGACTTTCTAATTCTTTTTTCCTCCCTGCATGCTCTTTCCTGCTGTGTCCAGAGGATAACGATTGTACATAGTTCATCCATAGCACCAGTGCCATGACCTGAACCAGAAGGTAGGATACATTTCTCCCCATCTCTCCTTTTACTTCATGGTTCTGAGAAATGGGCTGGAGGTGTTTCTATTTCTGTTCTGTTTTTCTTCTCAGTTTCAGGTGTAGGTGGTAATCCCCACATGACCTGGGATTTTAGCCATGGTGACTTCAAAACCAGGATTCCAGGCAGGATGTTACAGCCAACTAACCCAGCAGAAAAGTCCAGAGGTGCCAGGGTTCCCAGAACTTGAATCCAAGGGAGGTTTTGGACTTGGAACTGTGATGAACTCGGATTGTGTTCTATAGGAACTGAATTGAACTGTGAACCTAATCCCCTCTCCCCAGAGACTGAGGTGGTATGGGGGAGGTGGGGAGATTATACCTCCTGCTTGTCTTGGACTATGTTTGTATATTTGTTAATATACTTTTGGAGTAAATATTCCTACATAAAAGGTAATCTGTTAGTGGTTAAATGGAACTGGGGTGTAGGAGACCCACCTACAACTGAAGGAACACTTTAATGGGGACTGGAACTGATGGCACCCTAAAGCTCCTCCTTAAGGGTACTGGAGAACTCTGGAGAAGGGGTAAAATGTAATATACATGACTTTCAGGGTATGGTGTCTGGGTAGTTGTTGATGTAAAATGAAGGGGTTAGACTAGATGGTCTCTAAAGCCATCTATTCTAGTTCTCATGCTATAGTTTAACTCTTCTTGAGAGACAGGTACTAGTCAGGTGAGTTACTAATATCAAGATCTCCCAGGTGAGGAAATTCCTTCTACCAAAGTATGTTGGAACTTTCTCTGCAGCCTCTAGTCATGGAGAGTTGCCATAGCACAGAACCTCCATGACTTGTCCAGGCCAGTATGTATCATAAGCAGGATTGGAATAGAGGTCTTCCCAGCTCAGAAGTCACCTCCCTGGCCTCCCACACCACACTGCCTTTCCTTTAAGCTAGAGAAAATCCATTCTTTGTGAAATAGAAATAGACTTGTTTCTGAGTCTCCCCAAGTGGCAGCACCTGGAGTAGCAATTCACTGGCATAACTCACCTTGCTAAGAGTCTTCTGGGATGCTACCTTTGACTCTGGCCCAGCTGGTAACTCACCATTGATCCTCATTCCCACACTTAAAATCACCTCAGCCTTGTCTGTCATCCTCTCCTCCTTTGCTCTGGTGTCAGAAGATGAGCTAGTTTTTCTTGCTTATGTCAATCTATCTACTTGTGTCCTTGATCTCATTCCCTCCTGGGTGCTCCAGGAACTCGTCCCTTTGACCATTCCCTCTCCCTAATTTTTAACTTCTCATTCACTGCTGGCAAACATATCTACATCTCTCCCATTCTTTAAAACAAAACAAAAAAACTTCACCTAAGCTTATCTACTACCCCCTTAAGCTAACATTCTATGTCCTTCCTCTTCTGTGCTTCCAAACTCCTAGGAAAAGCTCAGTTTTCTCAGGATGAAGCATTTAGACTTCTGTGATGGGTAATGGGGATCCATTTGCTTACAACCTTTATATTTATAGGATGGTCCAGAACCAAAGCTCTGGAATCACAGCAATGAGATTTGCTCTTGGAGGCTTCTTAATAGTTATCTCATTGGTTTGTGCTTCCACCCAGGGGGACATTAGGATTTGGTTTATTTTTAGGTCTTCACAAAAATGAAAAAGGGCCCTCAGTTCCAATGCAAGGCTAAAAGTAAATAAAATGTAGAATAGGCTTTGTTTAATGTTATTAAAAAAATACAAAGGTCTCACTCACAAGCCCATAAATGGTTGATAGTCAAGACTCCTCCTCTTACCTCTGTAGACCTTCTAGGAACCTATATAGTTCTCTTGACTAGTTGACTCTAGGACTATTCTGGGTGAGCATCCCTAAACTCCACAAGGGCCAAACATTTGGGTTTGCTAGAGAATCAAGAAGTTTCCCACTCCCTAATGCTCCTAGAGACACATATAGGTTTCTAGATTTATAGTACTACTCTGGGTAGAGTACCCTATGGCAAAAAACAGTCAAGGTGAATAGAAAGTTGACTCTACCTTCCCAAGACCTGCACAGCCCACCTAGCTCACAGTATCAATAAAAGTTAAGTTCTAGGTTTGCTTCTTCAACATCACAGCAATTACATATCAATATCCTAAAGTGACATTAAAAATGCTAGTGTCTGAATAGGTATGAAATTAAAAACTCATGATGAAGCTAGCCAGGTTTTGCCCAGAAATGTTATATCTCCCATCTAGTTTATTTTATTATTATTTTTTTTCATCAAATTCTGGTCTGCCCAGCCTCTGAAGACAAAAACAAAAATTGTAATTGTCACTGCTGTCTTCAACTGTAAAATTAGAATAATAGCAGCACCTTTCTCACAGGGTTGTTGTGAAGATCAAATGAATTAATATCTGTAAAGAGCTTAGCACATTGTCTGCTACATAGTAGGCATTATGTAAATGTTTATTCTCTTCCCTTCCTCTGTTGGGATCTTTTACATAGAAGAATGAATCTCTGCCCTGTTGGGTAGGAAGGCTCTGAGAAGTTCTGAACAGCGCCTCAAGACTTGGGAGGGGCCTCCGAAGTATCTAATCCACTTAGTATCTGAACCAGAAGTTCAGCAATATCCCCAATAAAGGAATATGGAGGCCGTTGTAAATCTGGAAAGCTGCCACAAGATGAATTTACAGCTGATGAGCAGGAGGTATTTAAAAAAAAAACCCACTATTATTCCTGGAATTGAAGCTTTAATCGGATGCAAAGGTAAGAGCACAGTTCAAGAGCAAACTGCCTTTTTTTTTTCTTCCCAAACTGCCTTTTAAGTTGAATATATCTTTTGAAATAACCTGGTCTAGGGTTTTGAGTTGGTTGTGAATCGAAGTGAGTCAGTGCAGCCTCCTTCTCTTCACTGGCCACAGCAATAGAGACCCTGGAATAGAACTAGAAACACACAGATGCACTCGCGCACATACTCAGTGGTGATTTGTAGCCTCTTTCAATACTGAGAGCTTGAATGTAATTTTGAGTGTTTTAAATTAAAGACTGATTCAGAGGTGGAAGATGAAGGTCCTGTAGACCAAAAGGACCTGGCTTTAGATCCTGCCTCTGGGACTAGCTGATATTGTGGCCTTGGGTGGGTCTCTTGATCTCCTTGAGCCTTAGTTTTCTAATTTGTGGAATGGGAAGAAGTGCTGGGCTGCACGGCTCCTGAAGTTCCCTGTGGTTCTGGAGGTATGAGCCAATGAGCCTTCTGTAAAATGGAGAAACATGTTGTTGTAAGGGAGCCCTCATACTTGTGAGGACCCATTTTTTACCTCCCTTTGTTTTTCCACCCAAATGGTGTTTTTGCTATGACTGTGACATTTATTGAACTTGGATGATGAATGTCTATTTGCAAAAGGCTGTGACAAGGTGTGGAGAACAAAAAGCCTGTTCCCTATAAAGCGTGCCCACTTGTACAATATCTAGGCATGTTGTAACTGCTATTGAATTGTCCTTGGCCCCTAGTTAAGGGTTAACTTAGAGCAGCAGCATGAAATAGTGGATGGGGTTCTGGATTTGTAGTCAGGAGGAGCTAGGTTTCAGTCCTGCCTAAGACACTTATTAGTTGTGTGACCCTGGGCAAGTCACTTAAACTATGCCTCAGTTTCCTCATCTATAAAATGAGGGGGTTAGACTTAAAGATCTTTAATATACTTTGCAGCACTTTATCTTTTGATTTTGTTTAAATTTTTAAAAAAATCTTTATTTTTTTTCATTATGAACTTAAATGCCAAAAAAGAACCATTTTCATATTCACAGCAGAACACAGAGAAGATTGTAAAAGAAACTCTGAATTTCCATTTCGTATTGTTTTGCTTGGTTGTTGACTAGGGGTTTTCATTTAGTGGGTCAAGAAGCATTTAGTGTGGCCTTGGGTCTCTTGAACTTACTAAGTGGCAGGCACTGTATTGAGCACTGAGAATACAAATGCAAGCCAAAAAAAAAACCCCAGTCCCTGCCCCCAAGAGGAACTCAGTCTGGTGGGAAACGAAGACATGGCTGTCTTGGGCACTCTTTTTCATTGGACTTAAGGGAGGCAGAGCTGTGCATAGTCATCAGCCATCAGACTCCTCTAGAGTCATCAGAGGTAAGACATAGGTCAAGACGAGTTGAGATGGCCCTGGATGCAGTGGGAGACCTTGGCCTTTTCAAACTAAAGTCTTTCCCAGGTCTCAGTTTGTCTGAGGCAGTGCCCATTCAGTAGTTAAAGGCTAGGTAAAAATTGAAGCAAAAGATGGCCTAGTTAGCATGTTGGATTTGAAGGCAGGAAGACCTGAGTTCAAATTCTGCCTTAGTGGCAGCTAGGTGGCTCAGTGCATAGCACACCAGCCCGGAAAGTCAGGAGGACCTGAGTTCAAATGTGACCTCAGATACTTACTAGCTGTGTGATTCTGGGCAAGTCACATAACCCCAATTGCCTTTAAAAAAAAATCTGCCTCAGATACTTACTAGTATGAAATTTAAATTCTGTGAAAACTTAACATCTCACTTTCATTATTTGTAACAAGAGACCAATAATAGCACCTACCTTAGAGGGTTTTTATGAGGATCAAATCAGATAACAAATAGAGAGTACTTTGCAAACCTTAAAGACCTATATAAGGTTAGGGTTTTTTCTTTTTTTAGTTCTTTTTTTTTCCTTCTCTAGCTCTTGTTAGGTGATAGAGACTATTCACCCGGTCAGTCATCTAAGTGTTTTGAGGGTCAGGTTAGGGAACAAAGGCTCTTCAGGGGACTATTGAAGGGCTGCAAGGTAGGGGATACAATAGGATGTTATTTAAAGAATTCTTCATAGTTCAAAAGTAGAGGAGCAGTTGAAAACAGGGATATTTTAGCTTTGAAGAGATAAGATTTAACAGGGACAGGATTGCTATCTTCAAGTATTTGAAGGGTTATTATATGGAAAAGAGATCAGACTTCTACTATTTCTGAGGATAAACCTGGGAGCAATGAATTTCAAGGAGGTGAATTTCAGCTTTAATATAATGACAACTTCTCTAGTGATCAGCTGTTCAAAAAAGGAATGGGCTAACTTTTAAAAAAAATTTTTATATTTTCAATTAACCAGCATTAATTTTCTCCCCCTCCTGCCTCCCATTCCCCTCACCTTGGGAAATGAAAAGAAAAACAAAATCTTTAATAACAAATATTCATAAATAAGCAAAACAAGTCTTCACATTGGCAGGGCCTGAAAATTTATGTCTCATTCTGCATCCCCAGTCGATCATCTCTCTGTTAGGTAGTAGGTAGCATTCTTCATCACCAGTCCTCTGGAATTGTAGTTGATCATTGCATTAATCAGAGTTCTTGAGTCTTTCAAAATAATTTGTCTTTTACTAAGTTGAATAGTAAATCCCCACTGTAGAGTAGTAAACAACAACTAGTGTTGTTGTTGTAAAAAAATTTTTTCTGGTTCTGCTCAGTTCACTTTCCATAAGTTCATACAAGTCCTCCTAGAACCCTCCCTTTAATCATTTCTTATGACCCAGTAGTATTCCACTGGGTTCATATGCCATGATTCGTCCGGCCATTCCACACTTGATGGGTACCACCATGTTAGTTTCTGGTTCTTTGACACTACAAAAAGAGCTGCCACAAATATTTTTGTGCTTGTGCATCTTTTCCTTCTTTCTTTAATCTCTTTGGTGTAAAGGCTTAGTAGTGACATCAGTGGGTCAGAGAATGCTCTAAGTTGTAAGAGAGTGAGCTCTATTTCACTGTACTTATTCACAAACACTGATTGACCAACACTTGTATATGAAGGGTGGGAGCGGTGAGATGTATATTAACAGTGGAATTTATTCACTGAGTAAATCTTTGGACTAGATGACCTATAAGTATCCTTCCAGATATGCACCTATGACTCTATGTTGAAAATAAAATTATTTAAATTTTCTTCCCCACTTTGGTTCCTGTTCCTCAGAAGTCACATTTACCTTCATTCACATTCTTCTTACCCTCTGCCTCAACCTTCAGAAATAGGGCTGAGCCTTTAACAGTATCTTCTGGGCAATTCCATTCAATTTAACAAACATTAAAGGCCTGTTATATATAAGGAACCCATACAGAGAAACAAATACAAGTGTTTTCTCCCCACTGACCGTTTTTTTTTGGAAAGCGTCCTGCAGATTCTATGGTTCAAAGATTAAAGCTCCAATTCAGTTTATCATTGAGGTGAATCTGTCTAATTGCTGCAATTCTCTTGCAGGCCACTGGGCTAGGAAGTCTGCATCTTATTATGATCCTCGAGCTTCCATTTCATTCCTCTACTGTTGCTCCTATTAGTCTGGCCAGAGGCAATTTTCAGAAAGAATTTTAATGGGCTAATCAGGTCTATTAGGGGCAATGGTCTCCAGGACTGTGGAAAAGAGTGGAAAGTTTGGCTTGATAAGAAATGGCAAAAAGTATCCTGTTCTTAATCCTAAAATGGAGTATTCATGTCTTTTGTAATCCTTTGTTGAGAGTCACTGTCAATTTAGTCGCTAACTGCTATCTTGTCTCCTTGCCCTACCCCCTATCTTCCTCCCCCCCCATCTTTCCCTCCCCACCACGCCACCCTCCCACTCAATATCCTTTTGCCAGGTGGTCTTAGATAATTAGAATGAACTCTAGGTGAAGATTACCTGGACAGAATTAGGGAAATTTAAATTTAGAACTTGAAAAATGGCCATGACTTGAGAGACTGTAAATCAGAGGCATCAAACTCATAGCCAAAGGGCTGTAACGCTCCCTAGACTAAGCAGATTAACATATGATTGGGAAATGTTTAACAAAATAAATGAAAATACAATAGAACAGAAAGAATTTTAATTTGTGGTTTTTCTAAGTCAATCTGCGGCCACCTGGTTTCTGTTTGAGTTCGACACTACTGCTGTAAGCTATATGATTCGATTAAAGTTATTAGGGACTTCTGGGGCAGAGTGGTGTGATAAGAGGATTTCTGGCTTGATTTTCTTACTACCATTTACTTAAGATCAGCATGTCATGTAGTTAGCTGCAGTGTGTAAAGTGAAGCTTGAGGTACCACCTACAAGTCCAGTGTTAACAGGCTAGATACTGTTTCACTTAATATAGATCTTCCCCTTCAACCATCTGTTCTTTGATCTGTAAATCATTATCTTCCCTTATTTGCTCTTTGAAATTCCATTATATGCATCCTGATTAAGGAACCAAAACCTACATAATGTGGCTTAAAACTGATGCTCAGGGCTCCCTGACTTTTGTATATGATGAAGCCTGCCCTCCTGAGGGTAATAACTGCAGTCCCTATCTCTACCTCATTGATTGTATGATTGGCATGGTACTACTGTATTCAGTCAACAGGTCATAGGAATGCAAATATAATATGGGGGAGGCACAGGTAGATAAGTTGTTCTGAAAATAATCTTGGGGTCTCAGTGGAGTGCAAGATCCGTATGAGTCAGCAGAGTGATGTGGCAGCCAAAAAAGCTAATAGAATTTTGGCTGCATTAGGAAGGCCTCATTTCTGGGAATAGGAAGGTGATGCTCCCACTACACGCTACCTTTGGCAGACTCCATTTGGAGTATTCTATTCAGGTGTTAGTGTCTTGGTTTAAGAAAGACGTTAATCAGCTATGGAGTGCTCAGAGGAGTGCAGCCAGATGGTAAAGGGACAAGTCTGTGACATATGAGGATCACTGAAGAAAATGGAGATAATTAACATAAGGACTTTTGGTTTACTTCAACTAAGTCTTTAGGTCCTAATTGCCCGGCCTGATCCCTATCAGGTTCCTTCCCCACCTTAGTGCTACCTAATTAGCATGTCATAATCCGAGGGGGTGAGGTTATAGTTCTCCCTATCAACCAAGGGCACCCCAGGAACTACTCTTGACTTGGTGAAGTGGCCTTGGTATCAAGGGCAGTCATGACTAGCTCCGTAAGGGTCAGAAAAAGAAGGGACCACTCTGAGCCCATTTTAGTCCTTATCAAAGTTTCTAGTATGGTCAAATTTCTGAAGCTACTCTTTTTTTTTTTCCCCGTTAAGGCAATGGGGCTAGTTGACTTGCCCAGGGTCACACAGCTGCTAAGTGTCTGAGATAGGATTTGAACTTGGGTCCTCCTGCTTCCAGGGCCAGCTCTATCCCCTGCACCACCTAGCTGCCCCTAAGCAATTCTAAATCAGAGGAGGCCTCTGGTCACCAAGAGACCCTTCCTCTGTCTTCCCTTTGCCCGACTCATTTGTGGTTGCGGTTATGTACTGAATAAACCTACTTAACTTACCTTCATCGCACCTCCAAGGTCCTTGCAGCTCTGAGCTTCCTCCTCAGAGTCCCAAGGGAATCCTCCTAGGTATGCCAGACCTCTGACACTACTTGAAAATATCCTAGGCTTAGCAACCTTAGACCAAGTTTAGCCACACCTAGTTCCCGATATTCCTCTTAGGGAGCGGAGGAAGCAAAGGCTAAGAGCATACTACATGCCCTCTCTCAAGGGGAGGGGTTCCTCATTTCTCTAGCCAATCCCCAGGCTGGGACTGGGAGCTTGCTCCGAATGGTTCCTTTTGATTCCCATCCCCCTGACCGCGTAAGTAGAGCCAGTAGGGGAGCAGGACATAGAACCGGGAGAAAAAAGCGAAGAGCCTGGGGAGGGGACATGACGGCTGTCTTTGAATATTTCGAGGGTTTTCACGCAGAAGAGAGTTTAGCCTTGTTCTGTGTGGTCTCAGAAGTCAGAGCCAGCAGCAATGAGTGGCAGTTGCAAAGATACAAATTTAGGACTGATGTTAGAGAAAGAAAACTTCTTAATTGTTGTTCAGTCTCTTCAGTCTTGTCTGACTCTCCGTGACCCCATTTGGATCTTTCTTGGCAAAGATACAGCAGTGGTTTGCCATTTTCTTCTCCAGCTCATTTTACAGATGAAGAAATTGAGGCAAACGGGGTTAAGTGACTTGCCCAGGGTCACACAGCTAGTAAGTTTCTGAAGTTGGATTTGAACACAGGAAAATGAGTCTTCCTGACTCCAGACCTGGCTCCTAATGCTTAGAACCGTGCAAAAGTGGAATAGGTTGCCTTGAGAGGTGGTTGACTCTGCATCCTTAGATCTCTTTCTTTAAAAGCTCCATGATCGCTTGTTAGGCAGTTTATAGTGGGGATACCTTCATGTATGGGTTAGACTAGACGGCTACTGAGGTGCTTTCAACTCTCAAATTCTCTCTGGATGGAGTTTATTCTTACGGATTTCTGTGGGGGGATGCATCTCTAGATCAGTCACAGAATGGCCTGTCCAGGGCCAAGACCAGGAGACAGAGACCGGAGCAGAGATGGAGGCAGGGGAAGACAGCAAGGACAGCACAGCCCAGAAAATTCCAGACTCTTTGGATTTCTTCTTTTGTACCAAGATGGCTCTTGGTGAGAGAGTGAGCCCTGTATTACAAAATCTACTACATTTCTGCTAGGGCCCTGCCCACAGCAATCCCACTCCCACCCCAACTCTTCTTCATCCTGATGTCCTAGGAAGGAAATTCATATTACTTGAGCTATGCTCATCAAGCCTGGCCAGAGAGAAAAATTAGTAGTGCAATGGTTAGAGTGCTGGGTCTGAAATCAGGAAGACCTGAGTTCACATGTGACCTCAGATGCTTACTAGTTACATGACCCTGGGCAAGTCACTGAGCCCTGTTTGCCTCAGTTTCCTAACTGTAAAAAGGGGATAATAATAGCCTCTACCTCTCAGGGTTGTTATGAGGATCGAATGAGATAGTATTGGCAAAAGCACTTAGCACAGTGCCTGGCACATAGCAGATGCTATATAAATGCTTATTACCTTCTTTTAATTTTTTTATAGAAGCAGCCAAAGGCATATAATGTGCTATGAATAATAGCAATAGCCTAATAGATAGATAATAAATAGCAATAGAATAATAAATATTTCTATAATATAGCACAGTGCTAGGTACATAGTAAGCTTTTAGTAAATGTTTGTTTGTTTGTTCTTCCCAGCCATTCTATTTAAAGTTATAAAGCACTCTAAATAAACTCAATCTTTACAACAAACCTTCCGGGTAAGTATGATGATTATTCCCATTTCACAGGTAAGGATGGTGATGATGAGAAAGAACAAATGATTTGCTCATGGTCAAACAGCTAGTTGACATCAAAGGCAGGATTAGAATCCAAGTTTTATGCAATGTATCAGTCTTGGATGAATGGATATCTTTGACGGTCATCTCAGAACCTTTTCGATGGAGTCTTTTAGGGGCAGCAGATAATAGCTTAGATTTTAGATAAAAAAACCCCAAAACACCAGCCTTGCATTTCAAGAATAAAATCAAACAATCTGGCTCCTTGGAACTGGTAGTTATAGTGTAATTTCAAAAAAGAAACAGATTCCAGCATGTAGGATTAGGTTAATCATTTTTTAAAAAGTTCTATGCAGCAGAAGCCCTAAGACCTTGATGGAATAAAATTAGACACTTTCCCCAAATGCCTGAATTTCCAACCAGTCTAAGCAAAAGCAACCATTTGCAAGTGGGTAGTCACGCTACTGACCTAGTTGTTTTGCAGTTAGAGAAGGAAAAGAAAAGTTGGGTAGAAATTCTACCTGTTAGAAATTAATTTGGGTTTACAAGCTCCTCTTAGGAAATGTAACTACCAGATGGGAGGGTGAAGTGCCATCAGTTGTTTAGACCTTAATGAGAATAATTTTAATCAACTAATTGGATTGTTTCCCCTTTTTTGGCTTTGAGATAATTGGAGGTAAATCTTGTTTTCATGTTACCTCGCCCTTTATCCCATAACCTCATTAAGAGTAAGGGTTGACTTTTGCCTTTCTTTGTATCCCAAGAACTTACTATAGTGCCTGGTACATTTTGGTTTTGTTCAGTTGTTTTTCAGTCATGTCTGACTCCTTGTGACCCCATTTGGAGTTTTCTTGGCAAAGATACTGGAGTGGTTTGCCACTAGTGTTCCAGTGGCTGCTGATATTGCCACCACCTACCTCCCACCCCAATTGGGATCTCTGATAGGTCCCAAACTCAGTGGGTTGCCTGGATACTTCCATTCTGGAACACTAAGATCAGGAAAGAATTAAGGCAAAAAGAGAAGCAGTTATATATGAGCATAGGCCCCACCACCCCTCCTCCACCTCATTTTCTTGAGACCAACTCAGAGAGGGAGACAGAGACAGAGACAGAGAAGAGAAGGGAGAAAAGAGGAGAGAAAAGAGAAGAGGAGAGAAAAGAAGAGGGAGAAGAGAGGGAGAGGACAAGGAGGGTGAGGGAGAGAGGAAGAAGCAGTGAAGTCCCTTTTGTATACATACTATGTTCCAGCTCAGTAGCCCCTGAGTTATCAATTCTTCTTAATCTCAAGTCAATGAGCTGACTTTTCACCAAGACTAACCCTTCAGTCATTCAAGGCCAGAAACAGGCTCCTTCCACATTTCCATGTGTTTGCTTGGGTTGGAACCAGGCAAGGCAGGCACATCAGTGTATGATTTAAGAACAATCCACCTCTAATACTGGCATTTAGCCAAGCTGATTTTAAGCATGTTTTCTCCAAATCTTTCTCATCAGAAATGAAGAAGGGTGGGATTTTTTAGGCGTAAGGAGAGGGAGCAGAGACAAATTTATTGTTTGCTGGCAGCCAATGGGAGGAGATCTGGTGTCTTCTTGATCTGCTTGTTTATTATCAAAACCTGAGGATGGGAGTGGAATAGAAATAGCTACTCTTACATCCCTGTTAAGGTTTTAAAAAAACCCTTGCCTACCTATGCAGGTTTCCCCTTTGATCTCTTTTTAACCATTTTCCTCATCCCTACCCCCAACACAAGACTTGGCCATCTTGTCACAGATCCTCCCAACCATATGGTATAACCACATAGATTACTAATAGTTATACCCATATGTTACTTCTGTTTTGTAGCTGGAGAAATAGGGACACGGAAAGGCCAAAAATGGTAGCTTTTAAGCTTGACAGAACCTTCAGGTCATTTAGCCCAACCCTTTCATTTTACAGATGAGCAAGTTGAGGCCCAGAGAATTCACATGACTAACTCCCACAGAGAGGATGTGGCAATGCTGGGTTTAAACCAAAGTCCTCTGACTAGAATCTCTGCTCTTTCCAACTCACCATGCTTCCTCACAGGCTTGTCCAAGGTTAAATGACTAATAGATCTAAGATGAAATCATCAGGTGTTCTAGCTCCTGGTATTCCAGACCACTGAAGGAAGTGCAAAATAGAAAATCATAGCTATTATCTTTTGTTGTGTGCAGCTGCATATATAGGTACTATAGATAAAACAGCAATAACATTGCATAAAAGGTGTTACATATCTGTGTTTGATTCTTTCTCCACTAACATGGCAGTTTAATTTATACTCTTTGCTATTTGTGCAGTTGAATCAGACCAGCTGCCTCCCAGTATCAGAAACTAGAAAACCAAGCATTTGTGGTTTCAAAAACTAGGCATGTTGTTATATCATCATCATCTTCATCTTCATCATCATCAGAACCCATTCAGAGTTATTTATAAGATGTCAACTATCTATGCTAAGAAAAAAAATTAATGTCCAGATCAGACACAATGTTTAGAACTGTCCTGTGTTCTTTTTATTAATCAATTTCTATAATAAATTTCAGTGAAGTGGTTATACAAATCACTATTCAATCTTCCTAGCAAAATTCTATCTAGGGATTTTGTGTCCAACTGCTCCACTGGGTTATATTTTTGAGGGAGAGAGGAGGGAAACTGAAGGATTGGAATTTTTTTGCCATCTGAATGTCTGCTGTGACATGCCATACCCACAAAGACACCACTTCCTAGTTCAAGGTCTCATCATTTGTTAACTGGACTACTGTAATAGTCTCCTAGTTAATTTTCCTACTTCCAATCTCTCTTCTCTCTAAATTATCCTCCACATAACTGCCAAAGAGATATTCCTAAAACACAGATCTGACCATGCCACCAATCCCTACTGAAAAAGCTTCAATAGCTACTACTATGAAATGTAAACCCCTCAACCTAGCATTCAAAAGCCTCTATGGTCTTGCTTGAACCTACCCTTCCTATCATTTCATATTATTCCCCTTCAAAAATTCTCCATTAACTGACCTATCAACTAGAACCTATATACAGTCTATTTCCCACCTTTGCACTTTTACCCAGGCTGTCCCTCATACCATGGATACTCTGCTTCCTCACCTGGGATTCTTCTTGGGATCCCTAGTTCTTTTCAAGACCCAACACAACAGCTACATTCTACATGAGGTCTTTTCTGACCCTCCCCATTTCTTGTTGTCAATCTTTACCTCTTAAATTTACTCAGAATTTTTTCCCCCACACTATTTGTATTTACTAATTTCTTTACATGTTTCAACACTCCAGTAGAAGGTAAGCCTTTTAAGGACAGGAACTGCCTGTAGCAGTAGAAACAGTCTGAAGACCTGGGTTCAAATCCAGTTTCTGCTACCGTGTGACTCTGGGCAAATGAACATTCTTGGACCCACATTTCCTCATTTGTGAAATGAGGAGGTTGGACCAGAAGGCCTCTGAGGTCTCCTCCAGCTCTCCATTTATCATCTTGTGACAAAAAGAGACAGAAGATAATCCTTGCCCTCAAGGAGCTTACAATCTAATGGAGACAACATGCAAACAAACATATACAAAGCAACCTATATGCAGGATAAATAGGAAATAACAGAGGGAATTAAGACACTAGAATTAAGGTGGGGAAGGTTTCCTGTAAAAGTTGGGACTTAAAAGAAGCCAGGGAAGTCAGTGTCCTGAGCAAAGGAGGAAGAACATTGCCGACACTGGGGACAGCCAGAGGAAATGCTTAGAGCCGAGAGATAGAGTGTCTTGTTCTTGGAACAAGGAAGCCAGTGTCACTAGATCAAAGAGTATATGAAGGAGAGTAAGGTGTAAGAAGACTGGAAAAGTAGAGCTGGGTTATGAAGAGCTTTGAATGCCAAATAGAGCATTTTGTATTTAATCCTAGAGGCCATGGGAAGCCGCTGTTTATTGAGTTTATTGAGTGGGGGAGGGAGTGACATATTGGACCTGTGCTTTAGGAAAATCACTTTATTGACTAAAGGGAGGGTGGATTGGAGGGGGGAGAGACTTGTGGCTGGCAGACAGACCAACAGGCTATTGCAATAGTTCAGGCATGAGGTGAAGAGTGCCTGCACCAGAGTGGTGACAGCGTCAGTCAGGGTGATGAGGTAGAGAGGAGTGCTCAAGGCAGATGGGATGATGATTCAACAAGAGGAGAGAAAGGGAGCCTATAGAAGACATGTTGTAGAGGTGAGATCTACGGGCCTTGGCAGCAGCTTGGATATGAGGGCTGAGAGACGGTGTGAGGGCCCGGGAGGATGATGTTGCCCTTTAAAGTAATAAGTAAGGTAGGAGCGGGGGACAGTTTATGGGGAGAAATAATGAGTTCCACCTTGAACATGTTCACGTCGCCCAGTCCAGTGCCTTTAAATGCATGACAAATTATCGTTGCTTGTTACATTTTCACCTTTGTATCTCCAGGTCCTACCACAGTGCCTTGCGTATAGTGAGCATATAATAAATGTTTTTTGAATTGAACACAAACGTATATAAAGATGAGATGATTGTCAAGATAACCATTTCTCCAAATCTTCCATACTTGTATACGATGGCAAGGCCAAGTGCTTGGGATGGCCCTGTTGGGTGCAAAGCATGACTTTGCTCTGATCTTTACCATAGTATTGGGTGCAGGATCAGTCAGTCCACAAGCATGTAGTAAGTCCTTACTGTGTGCCAGATGTTATGCTACATGCTAGGGATACAAAGAAAGGCAAAAACACAGTCCTAGTTCTCAAGAAACTCACAATCCAACAGGGAAGACAACATGCAAATACATCCGCATACACAGTGCAAATGAAAGGTGGTTTATGGGGGTAGAGTGAGGGAGCTTGGGAAAGGCCTTTAGGAGGGGGTCCTCCCAAAGTCACACATTTGCTTACGATTTGCCAAACATTTAATAGGTTTGAGTTATTTATTGGCAGCAGAAAGCTTGAGAGGAAAGTCATTGGATCAACTACACTATTCAATAGTTGGTCAGCATTGCTGCATTTGCAAGAGGGAGTATCTTGTTAAACAGAAGCTTGTTCCTAACATGGCTGGGACAGCTGGATATCTGTCAAAATAGAAGGTAAGGCTCTAGGCCTCTTCATAAATAAGTACTTATGAAAAGATTCTTGGGATCTCAGTCTGGGATATATAAACTAATTTACATATAAATTGGCATGTTGAATTTACAAGCCCTTACCTCCAAATACAGTATTTCAAATAAAATTAATTAATTAGTGTGATATCCCAATTGTATATAATCCAGCCAATAAAATAAATATTCCGTAGATGCCTACTGAGGCAGTTAGGTGGCTCAGTGGATAGAGCACTGGGCTTGGAACCTGGGCTTGGAACCAGGAAGACTCCTCTTCCTGAGTTCAAATGTGGCCTCAGAAACTTACTAGCTATGTGATCCTGGGCAAGTTACTTAACCCTCTTTGCCTCGGTTTCCTCATTTGTAAATGGCAGACCACTCCAGTTTATCTTTGCCAAGAAAACCCCAAATGGAATCACTGAAGAGTGGGGCAAGACTGAGCGACATCAAGGGCCCACTATAGTAGATGTTAGAGCTACAAAGAAAGGCACAAGACTGTCCTTATCCTTAAGGAGCTCACAATCTAATAGGAAGACAACACATGACAGGAAGATGACCCAGGGGCTGGGGTAGGAAATGATCAGATGGCTGTCCTGGATCTGGGAGGAGCTCTACAACTCTATCCCCTCTATCTTCTCCAACCAGTGGGTGAGACGGACCTCAGAGACAGGGTCCTGAGAAGATGTGAGTTTCAGAGCTGATGTCACCTTGCAGGATGATGAGCTGTTGGAGATCATGAAGTTCAGGAGAGAAGCTCAGTGGGAAATTAAGTTTCCTTCTGAAACGAGCTCAGGGCAATCCCGGATGGAGATTCGCTCCTGTGGACAGTTTTTGAAAAAGAGAGGTACTTCAGGATGGGACCTAGTGCTGATATAGGCACATAGAGTGGCACAGCACCTGCGGTATATATAGCTGGGAGTCGCAGCCTGGAGTAAAGGTATGGCCCAGGGCCTTGTGAAGGATAGAGGAAGACAGAACAGCTGCAGAAGGACCACAAGAACTCTATTACCTAGTAGCTCAGCTCCTAGAGAGCAAACAGCAGTAGCCTAAGCTCCTCACAGGAGGGTGAGATCAACGGAGGGGAAAGTGGGAGCAATCTATGAGAAGCTGACTTCTCTCCCTGTTTAAGCAAGCGAGACTAGGGAGAGGGAAGGAAGAAAGCACTACATGACTGCATTGTCCCAGAGATCAAGACACACATTTTTAAGGGTTGTTAATCCTTATTTACCGATGTTAATGGTCAGCTTGTATATAAATAATAATATACCCCAGATTTGCTGAAGTGATCCCCATTGTGTATGTGTGTTTTTTTTTTTAAATAAACACTTGCCTATGTTCATAAACTGCTATATGTCCTTGTGAAAAAGAGAGAAAATTGCTATAGGATCCTAGAACCTAGCTGGCACAGGTCTCTGTGACGTGCTTCGAGATCATTTCTGTTGCTTGTCTCTGAGGTAGGGAGATCTCTCCTTTCAAAGGCACCTAAGCTGACAGTTCCACAAATTATCTTTCTGTGCTTCTCTTTGCTCTAAGTAACACTCCACCTTATGCCAAGACAAATAATATTTACTAATGGGTATTGTGCAACTGCCTATAACCCAATTGCCTTGTAATTCTGTTATCTAATTGGTTGCTAAGCCAACTGATTGTTAGACTTTATGCTCTGATTGGCTTGTTTGAACTATTAATTGCAAGAAAATGCCCTTACATGAGGGAGCCCTGCTGAAACACTGTATAATGCTTACTAATGATTGGATTACTTTGTAATGCTGGCAAGCCTATGGCATTTGATGGAAACCTTATAACCTGTACCCACCCTCCTTGTATAACCTTAGCTCACATAGTAATATAGTAGGTATAGAGCTGAGACTTTAGTAGTCATCTCAGCCTGAAAGCTGAATTGCAGAGCAAGACTCCCTGTGGAGGCTGGAACTAGATTAAAATGTGATTGGGAAATATTTTACAAAATAAATAAAAATATAATATGGTAGGTAATGGTGATTTGTGGTTTTCTAAGTCAATATGCAGCTGCAGGGATCCTTATGTACAGTTTAACTCTTGTTTCTATCTGAGTTTGATGCCACTGACTTGGTTGTCATACCTGGAATTCTCTCCTTCCTCACCTCTATCTCCTGGTTCCCTGGCTTCCTTCAAGTCCTAGCTAAAATCCTGTCTTCTACAGGAATCCTTTCTTGACCCCTCTTAATGTTAGTGCCTTCTTTTATTGATTATCTCCAATTTATCCTGTATATAGCTTCTTTATATATAGTTGTTTATATGGAGTTTCCCCATTTGATTGTGAGCTCCTTGAAAATATTGTTTTTTGTTTGTGTTAGTATCTTCAGCACTTAGCACAGTTTCTAGAACATAGATGTTGTCTGTCCTTTATCTTTGAAGAGGAACAATGACATTGAAGGATGATGTCTTGTTTTGCGCATGAATTGAATTGAAGTGAGGCAGAGTTGCACAAAGTCATCAGCCTTACTCTCTTCCAGAGTCATCAAAGTCCAGTAGCAAGAGAAAAGTCAGGATGACAGGTTATGATTCAAGATGCAGTGGATGACCTTGGCATCTTCAAAGTCTGACCAAGCTCTAAGCACCCCATGGTGTCTGCTTCAGCTCCTTTCCTGGCTATTGGAACAAATTGTTCTCATCTGTCCATTCTACCAGGGGAAGTCTTCATATGTTTGGAGTAGATATCCCCTAACTCACTGACAAATGTGAGGCCTGTTGGCTACCATCAACCTGGTTTAGTCTCTCTGCTGAGACCATTTTTTTACTGGGGTATGGCCACTGCTACAGCTTCTTGGAGCCACAGGTGAGAGTTGGGTGGCAGGTGGACACCAAAGGTAGATGAGCAGCCCTGAAAAGGGCTCAGCAAAAATGTCAGTCCTCCCTGAACATTCTATGTAGGTGCTGGAACATATTCGGTGCTTAATAAATGGTTGTTAACTAGACTGACTGATGACCTTGCTTTTACTGATGGGATACCAGAGTCCTAGAGAGGTTAGGCACTTGCCTATGGTAACACAGGTAGTGGGTGACAAAGGCAGGATTTGAAACGAGGCCTTGTGATTCTGGAGTCTACTGCACCCCACTGATAGGGCATCCTAAACTGTGTCAAAGCTAGGAAAAAAATCTGTCATGGAAGCAAAATCAAAAAAGTGGATAAGTAAATATTGACCAAAGAGGACAGTTAGATCATTAGTTATGACAATGACCAAGTTGACAATGTCTTAATAAAAACAAAAGATGCCCATTTTCAAATACTCCTTAACAATTCTGATGTGATGTTCCAGCCTGTTCTGGTTATATTTCCTCACTTATGCACATAGGAATCATTTAATCAATATTTGCTGAATTAAATACTTTAAAATTATTTAATATTTTATTTTCCCTCCAATTACATGTAAAAACCATTTTTAACATTTGTTTTTTAAATTTTTGAATTCCAAATTCTCTCCCTCCCTCCCTTTTCCCCTCATTGAGAAAGCAAGCAATTTGATATGGGTTATACATGTGCAGTCATACTAAACGTATTTCCATATTAGTTATGTTAAATAAAGTAAAGAAAAAGTATGCTTTGATCTGCATTCAGACTCCATCAGTTCTTTCTCTGGAGATGGATAACATTTTTTGTCACAAGTTCTTTGGAATTATATTGCTGAGAATAGCTAAGTCATTCAAAGTTGATCTTCATGTAGTATTGCTATTACTGCATACAGTGTTCTAATTCTGCTCATTTCACTTTGCATCAGTTCATGTAAGTCTTTCCAGGTTTTTCTGAGAGTATCCTGCTCATCATTTCTTATAGCATGATAGTGTTCCATCACAGTCGCATACAACAGCTTGTTCACCCATTCCCCAATTGATGGACACACCTTCAATTTCCATGAATTGAATACTTAAAGGTATGTACAGGTTCTTAGATGGTAGTCAACATAACCTTTTCTCCAAATCCACCATGCCTACATACCATGGCGAAGCATAGTGTTCTGGCCATTCCCATTTGAATAAAGCCATGGTACTAAACTCATATAGAAATGAAGCCACTGTTTCAACATCAGAAAGTAGAGCCTTTAAGCTGTCTCCAGTCAACAATCACTTAAAGATCCCTGCTGTGTATATTGACTCAGAAAACCACACATAAACATTATGTTCTACTGTACTTTTACTGATTTTATTAAATATTTCCCAATTACATTTTAATCTAATTGGTTCCACTCAGGAGTGTTGTGAACTGGAATGGGCCCCTAGACTGTGTATTTGACTCCTCTGGAGTAAAGGAGGCTTTGCTTTGATCTCTGTCATTGTGTTGGGTCAATTAGTTAGCCAGTCAACAATCGTTTACTGTTTGCTATGTGCCAGGCACTGTGCTAAACACTAGGGATACAAAGAAAGATAAGAACATTGTCTCTTCCCTAAAGAAATTCAAAATCTAATGAAGAAGACAACATGCATGTCAAAGAAGGTGGCCCTAGAGCCGAGCCTTAAAGGAAGCAGATCCAAGAGGCAGAGATAGCCTGTCCCATTGAAGTACTTTTCAAGAGATTTTGGGGACTTAATATGGGAGAAGGAAGAGAGGAGTTGACCGACGCATTGACAAAGTAAAAAGGGGGCAGTCGCCTTATTAAGTACAGATACAGAGACCCAAAAGTCATGATAAATTGTCCATTTAAAGCTTCAGAAGTCTCTTCTTATACAGCTGACACTCTGGACATCATCTGGTGAAGTCTTCTTTCTTGTTGCAGTGCTGTTCAAACAGCGTCCAACAGACTCTCCTCCTGCAGAGATCCTCCTTCTTGTGTCCACTGTCCTACAAGATTGATCTCAACACTATTTTAAATTACCTTGCCAATAACCAGGGCAAATAATGAAAATTAACTCAATCCCTATGTCTTCACCATTACAAGATCAAAACTGAAACTTTGTTCAATTGTCATGTTTCAAGAAACTCAAATTAAAAAAAAAATTAGAACCTAGCCTTACACTCTGCATTACTTCTAGTTTTATACCTTGCATTAGTTGATTATTCATTCCTATTTATATTCCCCATCAGGAGGATGAGATTCCACTAAGGAATTAATAACACACTCCAAGACATAGTAGTTAATTTAAAACCAGTACATATCAAATAACAAAACAATCCCAACTTCTAGTCATATACAAATAAATAATATGCTTCTTTCAAGGCATTTACAAGATAAGCCATTTGTTATTCCTCTTTTAACATTAATTGTAACAACTGAGACAACTTTAACATTAACTAAGTATTAACTAAGTAACTGAATAATATCCTAGTTCCACAGTCTCCTGGTCTAATTATCCCCTAATGATAGGGTGTGGGTGCAAGCCGAGACCCTCACCCCTTGCCCCAGAAAGAATCTGGCTCCCATCAGTCCCTGGGCCCCAACTCCTCATCTTCCTTTGAAAGCCCTAGCCCCATCTCTTGATCTTATTCAGATGCCTTTCAAACTTCTTCCTTCCAGTGCCCTTCGTTATCTATTTCCATTGTCTATTCAATCTCTCTGACATTCCAATCAGAATTCTCTCCTAGACCCTTTTCCCAGCCCCTCCTCTGGTCACCCAAAGTTACTTCAGTGTATACAAGACCCACCCTGGCCCCCATTCAAACGCTGAGACTTTCTTATGCCTGCTTGTCCTTATGGGCGTCACCTGGCCTATATGGTTTATCTACAAGAAACTTCAACCCTGGCTGAAAGACCTGGGCTGAACTCCTTCAGGAGGAACCCTTGTGCTGTGATCTTGGAGTTCCAGCACCTCCAAACCTCCAGACCTCATCATAACCATTATGAGAAATTAAACGATCCTGACTTACACAGGAATATACTAGTAGCAGATGTCAAGACTGAATACTATTCTGAAATTCCAGGCCAAATAACTCAAACTTATACTTGCATCTTACTGTAATAACCTCAGATGTTCCTGCATTAATCTATTGTTTAATAGATTCGATATTTATGCTTACAAACTTATGATTGTAGGAATTTTCCATGAAAGAACATAACTAAAGTAAGGGAACAATGCTTCCCTAGATTCATGTCAACTCCAGGCAGAAGTTACATATATATGACCAACTGCACTGAGCCAGGCTTGAAGTCTGCCAGGTGTCATAGTGGGGAAATTGAGTCAGGAGAATCTAATGAGGAAAATAATTCTTTAAAAATTAGAATTGGGCAAGTGGAAGCTAATGATTCTATGAAACATTCAAGAAACAATAAGACAAAAGAATGAAAAAAAAGAAGAAAATATGAAATATTTCATCAGAAAAACAACTGGCCTGGAAAATAAATTGAGGAGAGATAATTTAAGAATTATTGGACTATCTGAAAGCCTCAATTAAAAAAAAGAGAGCCAAGACATCATATTTCTTTTTTTTTTTTAAATTTTTTAAATTTTTAACAAGTGTTTTTAAAACTTTGGGTTACAAATTTTCTCCTTTCCTCCCTTCCCACCCACCCTCATTGAAAAGGCAAGCATCTCGGTACAGGTTATAGATATGTAGTCATGCAAAACACTTCCATAGTAGTCCTGTTGTGAAAAACTAAGTATATTTCCCTTCATCCTATCCTACCCCCTATTTATTCTATTCTCTCTTTTGACCCTGTGCCTCCTCAGAAGTGTTTGCTTTTGATTATCCCCTCCCCCAATCTGCCCTCCCCTCTATCAACCCCCTGCTCTCTTGTCCCCTTTCTCCTCTACTTTCCTGTAGAGTAAGATAGATTTCCATACCCCATTGTGTATGTTATTCCCTCCTGAAGCCAAATCCTGTGAGAATAAGATTCACTTATTCCCTCTCACCTTCCCCCATTTCCCCTCCAACGTAAAAGCCTTTTCTTGTCTATTTCATGTAAGATATTTTACCTCATTCTACTTCTCCCTTTCTCCTTCTCCCAGTATAATCTTCTCCTACCCTTTAATTTTATTTTCCAAATATCCCTTCATCTTCAACTCACCCTGTGTCCTCTATCTATCTATCTATCCATACATATAATTTATTCCCTCCCACTACCCTAATACTGACAAAGGACTCATAAGTTACAAATATCATCTTTCCCTGCAGGAATGTAAACAGTTCAACCTTAATAAGTCTCTTATGATTTGTCTTTCCTGTTTACCTCTTCCATGTTTCACTTGAGTCTTGTATTTGAAGGTCAAATTTTACATTCAGCTCTGGTCTTTTCCACAGGAATGCTTGAAAGTCCTCTATTTCATTGAATGACCATTTTTTGCCCTGAAGGATTATACTCAGTTTTGCTGGGTAGGTGATTCTAGGTTGTAGTCCTAATTCCTTTGCCCTCTGGAATATCATACTCCATGCCCGCTGGTCCCTTAATGTAGAAGCTGCTAAATCTTGTGTTATCCTGATTGTGTTTCCACAGTACTTGAATTATTTTCTTCTGGCTGCTTGCAATATCTTCTCCTTGACCTGGGAATTCTGGAATTTGGCTACAACATTCCTAGGAGTTTTCCTTTGGGGATCTCTTTCAGGAGGTGATCGGTGGATTCTTTCAATTTCTATTTTGCCCTCTGGTTCTAAAATATCAGGGCAGTTTTCCTTGATAATTTCTTGAAAAATGATGTCTAGGCTCTTTTTTTGATCATGGCTTTCAAATAGTCCAATCATTTTTAAGTTCTCTCTCCTGGATCCATTTTCCAGGTCAGTTGTTTTTCCAATGAGATATTTCACATTCTCTTCTATTTTTTCATTCCTTTGGATTAGTGTTACAGTGCCTTGATTTCTCAAATTGTCCCTCTCTTCCAATTTCTCCATTCTAATTTTTAAGGAAGTATTTTCTTCATTAAGCTTTTGGACTTCCTATTCTATTTGGCTAAGTTTGCTTTTAAGGGCATTCTTCTCCTCATTGGCTTTTTGGACCTCTTTTGCCATTTGGGTTAGGCTATTTTTTAAGGTGTTATTTTCTTCAGTATTTTTTTGGGTCTCCTTTAGCATGACTCTCAGTTTTTCCTCTACTTCTCTTACTTGCTTCTCAAAATCTTTTTTGAGCTCTTCCATGGCCTGGGACCAATTCATATTTTTCTTGGAGTCTTTGGATGTAGGAGCTTTGGCTTCATTGTCTTCTTCTGGTTGTATGTTTTGATCTTCTTTGTCATCAAAGTAACATAATATAGTCTGACTCTTTTTTTGCATTGCTTGCTTATGATCCTGGCCAATTACTTGAATTATAAACTCTTTGTTAAGGTAGGAATCTTTCCGGTGTGGAGAATGTGCTGTCCCAAGGTTCAGGGGTTTTGTGCAGCTGTGTTCAGAAATACTTCTAGAGACCTGTAAATTTTCAGTTCTTCCAAGGTGGTATGATCAAGGGGGAGGTGGTAACTCCTTTCCTGGCCTGTGCTCTGGTCTATGAGCACTCTTTTCTGTCTTGGAACTGTGAGGAGGGTTTCCTCTCCACAGCCACTACAAGCTCCACCAGACCAGCGCTCCTCCTCGCCCTAGGTCCACTACCCAGAACTGTGACCCAGATCCAAGCACGGGCAAAGCAAGAGAATCCTGCACCAGCAGAGAGATCCCTGCAATCCCCTTCTGATGAGCCACTAGATTGCCCCTCTGTCTGTGGGCCAGGAGCTCAGGAGGCAGCCGCTGCCCTGAGGGCACGCTCAGGACTTGTGGCTGAGACCTAGCTCCTTCTCTCACCACTGTAGAAACAGACTTTTCCCACTGACCTTCTAAGTTGTCTTTGGCGTTCCTGGGTTGACAAGTCTGGAAACTGCTACAGCAAGACATCATATTTCAAGAAATTATCAAAATTATAAAAAAAAACGGTACCAATATCTTAGATCTAGAGGGTAAAATAGAAATTTAAAGAATGTACCAATCACCTCCTGAAAGAGATCCCAAAATGAAAACTCTCAGGAATATTATAGCCAAATTTCAGAGCTCCCAAGTCAAGGAGAAAATACTGCTTGAAGCCAGAAAGAAACAATTCAAATATTATGGAGCCACAGTCAGGATCACACAAGATTTAGCAGTTCCACATTAAAGGAGCAAAAGGCTTGAAATATGATATTCTAGAAGGCAAAGGAGCTAGGATTACAATCAAGAATAACTTACCTGGACAAACTGAGTATAATCCTTCAGGGAGGAAAATAATATTTAATGAAATAGATGACTTTCAAACATTCCTGACAAAAACACCAGAGGAGAATAGAAAATTTGACATTCAAACACAAGACTCAAGAGAAGCATAAAATAGGTAACTATGAAAGAGAAATCAGAAGTTACTTAATATGGTTAACTGTTTGCATTCCTATAGGGGAAGATGATACATGTAACTCCTAAGAACTTTATCATTACTAGTGCAGTGAGAAGGAGTATGTAGAGAACACATAGAGTACATAGAATGAGTGTGAGTTGACTATGATGGGATAATCTAAAGAAATGAAGGGTGAGAAAGAGGGATGCAAAGGGAAAGGGAGAAGAAGAATGGGGAAAGTCATCTCACAAAAAAGAGGCAGGAAGAACTTTTACAGTGGAAGGGGAGACGGGGAGGGGGCAGGCAATGCTTGAGCCTCCCTCTCATCTGAAGTGGTTCAAGGAGGGGATACCATACACACCCAGTCAGGTATAGAGAGCTATCCTAGACTGGAGACCTAATTTATCCTCGCCTCTATGTAGGCGAGGAGGGATAGAAGAAGAAGAGAAGGGAGGGGTGACAGCAAGGAGGGCAGATTAAGGGAGGCAGTGGTCAGGAGCAAAAAAGACTTTTGAGGAGGGACTGGGTAAAAAGAGAAAAAGAGGGATAAGTAGAAGAAAATGGGATAGAGGGAAATATACAGATAATAATCATAACTGAATGTAAATGGGATGAACTCACCCATAAAACAGAAGCAGATAGCAGAACAGATTACAAACTAGAATCTGACAACATGTTGTTTGAAAGAGAAACACTTGAAATACAAAGACAATTAAAAACAAAAAAAGGAGGCTGGAGCAGAATCTATTATGCCTCAGCTGAAGTAAAAAAAAGGCAGAGGTAGCCATCGTGCATCAAACAAAGCAAAAGCAAAAATAGATCTAATTAAAAGAGATAATCAGGGAAACTATATTTTGCTCAAAGGTACCATTGACAATGTCAAATTTTTTTACAGTAGGTTTTTCTGATGAAGACTTTCAAATATATAGGGAACTGAGTCAAATTTATAAAAATAAGAGCCCTTCCCCAATTGATAAATGGTCAAGGGATATGAACAGGTAGTTTTCAAAAGAAGAGATCAAAACTATCTATAGTCATATTAAAAAAAATGCTTTAAATCATTAATGGTTAGAGAAATACAAATTAAAGCAATTCTGAGTTACTACTTTACACCTATCAGAAATGACAAATGATGGAGAAGATGAGGGAAAAATGATACACTAATCAACTGTTGGTGGAGTTGTGAACTGATCCAACCATTCTAGAGAACAATTTGGAACTATGCCCAATAGTCTATAAAACTTTGTACACCCCTTTGACGCAGCAATACCGCTACAAGGTCTGTATCCCAAAGAGATCAAATGAAAAGGAGAAGGACCTATATGTACAAAAATATTTATAGCAGCTCTCTGTGTGGTGGCAAAGAATTGGAAATTGAGATGATGCTCATCAGTTGGGGTATGATTGAACCAGATGTGGTATATGATTGTGATGAAATGCTATTGTGCTACAAGAAATAACAAGGAAGATGGTTTTTAGAAAAAAAACATGGAAAGATCTATATGAGCTGATACAAAGTGAAGTGAGAAGAACCAGAACATTGTACACAGTAATACCAATAATGTAATGATGACCAACTATGAAAGACTTAAATACTCTGATCAATAGAATGATTCAAGACAATTCCAGAGGACTCATGATGAAAAAATGCTATCCACCACCCAGAGAGAGAACTGATTAACTCTGAATGCAAATTGAAATATAATTTTTAAATTTATTGTTCTTTTTTTGTGATATGGCTAATACAGAAATATTTTGCATGACTTCACATATGTAATTGATATCATATTGCTTGCCTTCTCAGTGGGTGGAGGAGGTTTGGAAGAAAGAGAATTTGCAACTCAAAATTTAAAAAAAAAGCTTAAATAATTTTTATATTTTTAAAAAATGAAAATATAAAGCCCAGTTCATGGATCCCAGATTTAGGACTGCTGTTCTAGGAACAAAGTAGTCTAGATCAAATACCTTGCCTTAACTGTGAAAGTTCTTTCCCTGTCAGCATGTGTACATATGTCCAGGGAGCAACATATGGATTTTTCACCTAAAGTCACACAGATTGGCACCCCATGGGTATGTTTCCCAGGGAATAGCCAAGGTGAGGAAGGGAAGGAACATAGTTATTTCTGGGGCACAAGAACTCAATGTTTTAGTTCAGGTTTGAGCCAAGGAAGGAGTCCAGACTTATTCCTTTGATCAAGGCTGATTTATTAGTAAATATATGAGACAGGAGTATGTGAAACTCAGCTCATGGTCATCCCTGGCACCCCAAACTGCTGAAGGTTGGGCTACATGGAGCCTTGTCATTTGTTTTGGGCAAGAGCAGCAGTTTCCTGCAAAGTAGCACAGTATGTGGTCAGACGGCTGGCAGATTCAGTGTACCTACTCTTAGGATCTTAAATCTAGAGAATTGGAAGGGACCTTACTGGTTTTATAAGTCTGGTTTTATGGGTAAGAAAACTGAGGCTGAGATATTTTAAACCACTGCTTAAGGTCATACAGGAAGTAAGTAGCAGCATCATGATTTGAATGCAGGACCTCTGACTTCTACATTTTTACTTCTGTGCCTTAGTTTGGGGATGTGTTGGTGGATATTGTCTTGTTTGCTTGTATTTGTAAACCCAGAGCTTAGCTCAGTGCCCGGCACATAGTAAGGGCTTAATAAATGCCTGTTGATGGACTGACCGAATCTGCAGCAGCTGATCTAAATAGAGTCTGTCACAAACGTACATCTGCCTTGCTGAAGAGGCCCTTGCCAGGCTGAGAAGGTAGGAGGACAATGATGCCAGCAGCTTGCCACTCCCTTGTCAGTCTGTCAAGAGAATGATCAGATGAAGATGTCTAAACATTCTGTACTTGAGGTTGAAAATTTCTGCAAGTCTGACAGCAGGTCCAGAGCTTTCATCATTCTTTATGAAATACTTTCCTGAGAGCATTTGCTGTATTGATCTTATATTCTTTTTTTTTTTTTTTTCCTGCTAGGCAATGGGGTTAAGTGACTTACCCAGGGCCACAGAGCTAATAAGTGTCAAGTGTCTGAGGCTGGTTTTGAACTCAGGTCCTCCTGACTCCTGGGCTGGTGCTCTATCCACTGCACCACCTAGCTGCCCCTTGATCTTACATTCTAAGAGTTTTCTCAGAATGAAATGTTCTGTGGGTTATAATCTGGACTTCTCTATCATGTCTCAAAAAACCTCTTCATTCTGAAAGGTCACTTCAGCTGTGGAATTCACACCTTGTAAACACCCTCTGCCCCCTTCACCCTTTCTTCTGATTGGATGACTCCTCTCAGAACTTCCATTTAAGGAGGGAGCCCTGACCAGCCATCTCTCCATTTCTTCAATCAGGATTTCTCCATCATGCCCCTGGACTCTACTCCTCTCCCTACCCCCTTTTCATTTTCTTTTGTTTATGTGTTTCACTCCTCCTTTAGAATGTAAGCTCCTTGAGGGCAGAGACTGTCTTTCCTTTTGCTTTCATTTACATTCCCAGTCCTTAGCATGATGCATGACACACAGTAAGCCCTTAATAAATGCTTGTTGACTGAGTTGTTTGAAGTAAGATCTTAGCGTATAGAGCTAGATCATAGGGTTGAGAAGCAAACCGAGAGCTCAACTAATCCTATCCTTTCATTTTATAGATGACAACATTGAGGTCTAGACAATTTAAGTGACATGCCTAAGGTCACCTGGATAGCGAGCTTGTAGGCTCTTAGTTTTAGAAGGGAAGGGTCCTTAAGGGTCAGAGTCCACCCTCTTCATTTTATAGTAGTAAGCTAGGTCAGGTAATGGATGGAGTGATGGACTTGGTGTCAGGATGGAGCCGGAGTTCGTATCTTGCCTCAGACCCTTACTTGTTATGTGATGGGAACCAAGTGACTTATCTTCTCCTAGCCTCAGTTTCCTGATCTGTAAAATAGGATTAATAATCAGGGTTGTTGTGAGGATCGAATGAGATAAAAATGTAAAACACTTTGCTAACCTTAGAGTATTATGCACATGATAGCTATGATTTCCCTATAATCATACAGTCAGTAAGCAGCAGAGCTGGGATTTGAAGCTAGGCTCTCTTACTCCAGATTCAGTGTTGTTGTTTTTTTTCCCCATTACTACAACATTAAAGATGGGAAAGAAAAGTCCCAGCACAAGTCCACTTGGAACACAAACCATTTTTATTTGAGTCTGCTGGTGATTGTATGATCACTGGTGAAAGTGACTACGTTTGGGGTTCTATTTGCCATTAAGACCCACTCTGGGAACAATTCTCTTAACTATGAAATGTCCTAAATTAGAATGCCCAAAGCTCTGTTTGTTTCCTCTTCCAAAACTTCCTACTGAGGAAGGCAGGGAAGGCTGATTAAGGCAAGGCTTGGGGAGCTGGGGCTGTTGATCCATCAGGCTGTGTCTCTGTGTGCTCACCAGAGGAGAGATAGACTTGACAGACCTTTGAAAATGACTGCAAGGGGGAAGCTGCCAATTGCCAAACAAATCCTGGCCAGCCCTACACAGCCTACCTGTGTTCATATAAACCAAGGGCTCTTAACCTTCTGTGTGTCCTGGACCCCCTTTGGCAGTGAAGGGGAAGCCTATGGAAGGAAGGAAGGAAGTAAATAGGCATTTATTAAGCCCCTACTACATACCAAGTACTATACTAAGTACTTTACAAATATATCATTTGATCCTTACAATTAACCTTGGGGAGTAGGTGCTATTGTTGTCCCTACTTTACGAATGAGGAAACAGTCAGACAGGTGAGGTGAAGTGAAGCAGCTACGGGTCCCTTCTCTGAATCACCTGTTTAAATGCACAAAATAAGATTGTGATTAAAGACATAGGATTAAAAAAATTCTATTTGAAATACATTTATCAAAATATTTTTAAAAACAAGTTCACAAAACCCAGGTTAAGAACTCCTTCCAATAGTTGCTGAGAAGATTTGAAATCCTTAAAGGAATTAGAGTGGAGATACTGGTCTGATAACTAGAGAGCCAGGAAGGATTTGGGGTGAGGAATAAAAGATGTCTGTAGAAGAAGAGGCTGACCCTCAGTTAAAGGAAAGTGTTAAAAAGTCAGCCAGACAAGGAGTCAGTCTTGATGATAACAGGCTCTATCTTGGCTTAGGATGTGCTCACCTCTCATTTCTGAGGTGTAACTAACTAGTCTGGGAAGTGACAATCTTAGAGCTGTTTACCTTGGAATCGGAGCAAGTCTCAAAGGAAAAGGCATTAGTCAGGCTTTGGCTTCTTTCATGTTCTTCCTTCAGAAGATAATGTATTAACATGGTCCGGTTTCATAGGAGCATTGAATGAGAGCTGAGAACTTTCAAGGGCATGTAATCCAATCTCTTCATTCCATAGGTGAGAGAGCTGAGATTTAGCAAGTTGAAGACAGTAAGTATAGAAGAAGAAGGAGTCAGACCCAGTTGCTCTGACTCCTTAGGGACTCCATTCCTAACCTGGGACATCTTTCTCATGAACCGTGACCCCTAGTGGTACCTATCTCCTGCCTGCCCCTCCTTCATTTTCAACTTCCTTTGTGTCATTTTTTTCCCCCATTAGAATGTAAACTACATGAGGGCAGGTACTGCATTTTGTTTGTTTGTATTTGTATCCTCAGCGCTAACCGCTTCAGTCATTTTCAGCTGAGTCCAACTCTTCCACTCTTTTGACCCCATTTGGGGTTTTCTTGGTAAAAATACTGGAGTGATTTGCCATTTTCTTCTCCAACTCATTGGACAGATGAGGAAACTGAGGCACACAAGGTTAAGTCACACAACTAGTAAGTATCTGAGACCAGGTTTGCACTCGGAAAGATGAACCTTCCTGATTCTAGGTGCAACTCCCAATCCACTGCCCCCAGCTGCCCGCTCAGTGTTTGATAAATGTGTGTTGGTTCTGGATTCAGAGTCAATCCAAATCTGGAGTCAAGTCTAATCCTAGATTTTACTACCTGTGTGACCTTGGGCTAGTCCTTTAACTTTTAGACCTGAATTATTTCCCCATACCTGGAATGCTCTCACTCTTCACTTCTGCCCCTTATGATTCCTGGCTTCCTTTAAGATTCAGCTTATGATCCATCTTCTATAGAAGGCCTTCCCCTTTCTCCTTCTCTCCCTTTCTCATTCCCCTTGCTCTCTATGGCTTCTTATTTTAACTGCTCCCAGTGGCTTCCTATATAACATTACCTGGTATCTTGGTATCTACTGTTTCTATCTTATATTTACCTATTTATATACACGCTGTCTCCTTCATTAGAATCTAAGCTCCTTGAGGGCAGGGACTATTTTTGATTTTTCTCAGTACCCCAGTGATTAGCACATTGCTTGTAATAATTTTATAATAATTGTTAACAATAATTTTATAACAATAACAGCTAGCATTTGTGTAGGAGATAAGGTTTGCAAAACACCTTACATGTTGTCTCATTTGATCCTTACAACAACTTTATGAGATAGTGAAGTATTCTTATCCCTATTTTTACAGATGAGGAAACTGAGGCTCAGAGAGGTCAACTGACTTACTCAATTAGTAAGCATCTGAGGCAGGATTTAAACTCACTTCTTTCATACTCCAAAGTCCAGCTCCCTATCCTCTCTGCTACCTAGGAAGTAAGCATTAATAAATTAGTGTTGATTGATATTTAAAGGGAGTAGGTTGGACTACGCTTCTAAAGTTGCTTCTTAATCTAGATCTATGTTCACTCAGTAGACCACATTTCCTGACTGAAAGGTCTTTCTAAGTCCTTTTCAGAACACAGCTATTTTCTTAGAGGGTTTCAGTGTTATTGGGGTAAGCCAAAGAGGGGGACTTTGAATGGATAGATATACCCCAGAGTACAAATCAAACAGTAGACTCTTCCAACTGAGCTCTTGTTTCAATTCAATTCAATAAGCATTTATTGTTTCTAAAATGTGTAAGACTTGCTGCTAATTGCAAATGATAAAAGAAAAATTTAAAACAATCCCTGCCCTTAAATAGTATATAACCTATGGGAATATAATCAGTTAAGCAGATAAAAAATATGAGATAGGCTGAAGAGGAAAATGTGACCAATACTGTCTGAGGATTTGTTGATAGGTATTACTGCCAATTATATAATCAATGACACAAAGATATGAAAAAAAAGATTGATTATGCTTAGAGTAGCACCTCTTAAACTGTGGGTCATGACCCCACATGGGGTTGTGTAACTGAATGGGGGGGGTCACAAAAATTTGGCAACAGTAAAAGGTTTCTGAATGCACAACGACCAAAAATTAATTAAAATTCAAAGGTGTAATGAATCCGAGGTGTTCCTGGCTATGCTTGCCTGTGTTGCATCACACAACTTCCCTGTAGGCTTGGTTCTGAATACAAACCATGCGCACTTTGCACTTCACATGCCATCATGCCACACAACGCTAATGAATGCTGCCAGAAACACCTCGGCTCAGATTCAAGACTATTGTATGTTATGAATTGCAGTGTTTTTACTGTACATACAAATTCATTAAATAATTTTGGCTTGGGATTAGGACAGAATTTCCAACAGTGTCTGAAATGGACCTAAACATACTTCTGCCATTTTCCACTACATATTTATGCAAAGTAGTGTTCTCAGCATTGACGATTATAAATCAAAATATCAGTCAACTCTGAAAAATGTTGAAGATGCTCAGTGTCTTACAGTATCAAATATTCTGCCAAGATTTAATTCTTTATGTAAAAATAAACACGCACATCTGTCTCATTAGTATGCAAACTTACTTTCATCTTTAATTAATGGTAAAATTATATATACCAAAGAATTGATTTCAATTAAATTTCCTTGTGAATTATTTTCAGTAAATGTTTGATTTGTATGCCTATTTTATATACTTGTATACCTGGGATTGCATGAAAATTTCTTAGGTGAAAAGTGGTTGTGAGTGAAAAAAAGTTTAAGAAGCCCTGGCTGAGGGCATAGACTCACTGTACACAAACATCAGTGAGCCCTGAGCTGCAATTACAGCAACCTTACAGAGGTTTTGGTTACATGGGCAGAATAGGTACAATGGAATTTCAAAGAGTAAATAAGAGAAGATGATGATTTACAGATCAAAGAACAGATGGCAGAAAGGGAAGATCAGTATCAGGTAAAACAGGAAACTAGCCGACAAAAATCAGATTTATAGCTGATATCCCAAGCTATAAATCTTTAAATTTTTTTATTTATTCTTTTGATTAAATTTTAAGTTCTGAACTATCTTCTCCCTCTCTCCTTCCCTCCCTCCACCTTGCATTAGAGAAGGCCACCATTTGACACAGACACAGACACACATATGTAAAACCATACTATGCATACTTCTATTTATCAGTTCTTTCTCTGGAGATGGATAGCATCTGTCTTCCTAAGTCCTTTTTAGTTGATTTGAGTATTTGTAATACTCAGAATAACTTAGTCATTCACAGTTATTCTTTGAACAATATTGCCGTTGCTGTACACAGTGTTATCTTGGTTCTGTTCATTTCACTCTTCATTATTTCATGCACGTCTTTCTATGTTTTTCTAAAATCAAGCTGCTCATTATTTCTTCCAGCACAATAGTATTCCATCACAATCACGTATTACAGCTTGTTTAGTCATTCCCCGGCTGATGGGCATCCCCTCACCAGTTCTTTGCCACCACAAAAAGCTATAAACTTATAAACAGAGAGCAGGAACTAATCAGTTAATACAGGGCTATAACTGATATCTTAGCTTGATTTTGCAGACTCTAGTTATGTGACCTGCTCATCTTAAGTAAATGGTGGTAGTAAAGTTGAACCAGAAATTCTTTTAACACAGAGAGAAAACTTAACAAATTATGACATTAAAAGCATCAGGGAGCCACTGACACTTTTTGAGCAGGAGAGTGGCATGTTTAGATCTGTGTTTTGTAAAACTGTCTTTTTCATTCTTTTTCACTGCCTCCATCTGGAGGATTAAAGAGCGGCCCTCCTCTAAACACCCCTGACATTCATAGTGTGGCCTATTTCACTTCATATGGGAGGGTGATACCCCTTCCATAAAAAGTTGCACTATAATAAGCTATATTCTGTTAAATAATTTGAGAATGCCAAGTTGCTTTCTTTTGCTGAGGGCATCTCTGGGAATACATCTTACATATTGCTCAACACAAATTTAAGGCATTAATCAATTTCTTACCAATTGAATATAAATTCTTTGAGGGTAGGGATTATTATTATTATTATTTTTATTTCTTTGTATCCCCAGTACCTAACAGTACCTTGCACTTACTAGGACCTTAATAAATGTTGGTTGAATTGAATTGGATGCCTAGCCCTCTCTGTTTCTTTCCTATGCTTGTAATTACCTTCTTGGACCGAGACCCTTAGTATTGTGTTTTCTTGCTAATTGAATGACCACAGGTGAACTATGTGACCTTTTCCTCGTCTGTAAAATGAAGATAATAGTACTTGTGCTAATTACTCTCACTAGGTGATTGGGAGAATGATGCTTTAGAATCTAAAAGCCCCATGGGACCTTCTATTATTATTATTATTATTACTTCCATTTCTAACCCCCAGACTAAGCTCACATTTTTAGTTCCCTAAGTACCAGGAAGAAACTGGGAACTGGAATCATTTTCATTCTGGGTGTGAAATTCAGATCCTTAGTTTTAGGTTAACATTTTTCTTGAAGTCACTTGAAACTGAACTCAGCAATGGCTTAGCTCTGGAAGTTGAATCTCCACCCTTGGTCAGCAAACCTAGGTTCTCCTCCAACATTGACTTATGTCCACTTTCATCATTTTTGCCAATTTTCAGGGTATGAGGTGAAATCTCAGGATTGTTTTGATTTGCATTTCTCTTATCATTAGTGATTTGCAACATTCTCCTATGTGGTTATGAATGTTCTTCTTTTGAGAACTGTTCATACCCTTTTGTCATTTATATATTGAAGAATGGACATTAGTCACATATACTTATTAATTATTTATATATCTTGGATACCAAACCCTTATTAGAGAAATTTGATACGAAGATTTTTTTTTCTCATTTGACCACTTCCCTTCTTCCCTTCTTACCTTAGGTGCTTGAATTTTGTCTCTGCAGAAGCTTTTCACTTTCATATAATCATAGTAATATGTTTTATCTTTTGTAATTGCCTCTATGTCTGGTTTGGTTAAGAATTTATCTCCTCATAGCTGTGAGAAATGTATGATTTATATTCCCCTTCTAATTTTTAAATATTATGATCTTTTACATTAAGGTCTTGTATCTTAGAATACGTTATTGAATATGGTGTAAGGAAAGAATGGGGAACCTGAAGCCTTGAAGTCACATGTGGCCCTCTAGGATGGTCCTCAAGTGTGACTCTTTGACTGAATCCAAACTTCACAGAACAAATCCCCTTAATAAATGGATTTGTTCTGTAAAACTTGGACTCAGTCTAAAGGCTGCACCCAAGAACCTAGAAGGTCACATGTGGCCTCAAGGCCATAGGTTCCCCACCCCTGGTGTAAGGTGTTGATCTAAGCCAAATTTCTGCCAGTCTGCTTTCCATTTTTTCTATTGGCTTTTATTAAATAAGGAGGTTTTTCCTAGATAATTTATGTTTTCTGCTTTATCAAATACCAAGTTATTGGCTTCTGTTGTTTCTAATTCTCCCTTTTCTAGTCTGTTCCATTGATCTGTCTCTATTTTTTAACCAATACAAGATGATTTTGTTGATTGTTGCTTTATAAAGCAGTTTAAGGTCTGGAAGTGCTATTACCCCTTCATGCCTATTTCATTTTATCATTTCCCCTGATATTCTAGACCTTTTGTTGTTCCAAATGAATTTTGTTATTTTATCAAGTTCTATAAAGTAGCCACTTGGTAATTTGATTGGTATAGTATTAAAAGTATAAATTAATTTTAGTAGTACTGTCATTTATATTATATTGGCATAACTTAACCATGAGCACTGAATAGTCTTTCAGCTATTTAAGTTGTTCTTTAAAGAGCGCTTTGTAATTGAATCTACACAAGTTTTTGTGTGCTTTGATAGATCAGTCCCCAGCTATTTTATGCATGTTGTAGTTATTTGGAATGGGATTTTCCTTTCTATTATTGTATCATGTATTTGGTTATTATTATATAGAAATGCTATTGATTTTTTAAAAATGAAATTCTCTATTTATTTTGTCATTTTACAAAATCCAACATTGGTTTATTCTGCTCATGATTGTGGAGGGGTGAATGCTATTGATTTTTGAGGATTTATTTTATAGCTGTAACTCTGCTAAAACTTTTAAATGACTTAATTAGTATCTTTACGCGAGTCACTAGGATTTTCCATGTTTATCAACATATCATCAGCCAATAGGAATAGTTTTATATCCTCTTCCTCTGTCTTTATGTCTTTAATTTCTTTCTCTTGTCTTATTGCTGTTCTAGCATTTCTGGAACTATACCATGATTGAATTCTGGTTAAAGTCTGTGCCTTAAGATGAATTTTCTCGTTTTTCATTTTTTTTTCTTCCCCACTTCTTTGTTGTGCCTTATCTCAATAAAGCCAGCTTTTGTCCTTATTTTGCCTTCTTTCTCCCTTGGGCTCTTTCTTGACCAGATGAGATTGATATTATGCCTTGTATATGATTCATTTGCTTTCAGTCTATTGAGATTTAGTTCCTTTCACCTTTACTGTCATGTGCATTTTCTTTGAGTGTTTCATCTATTGTGTGTTTTGAAACGAGACATTTGTAGATATGTCAAATTTGTTTCCTTACATGGAAAGTTTTGGAAATTTAAAAAAAACTTAATGAATCTGTTTTATACGAGGACTATAGGCATGTATAGAAGGTGGTCAAGGTATGTCTAGGGGTGCTAACACATGCTAACTATGCTCTGTGCATCACAAGAAAACCTATGTTAGACAAAATGATAGCCTGGCACTCACACTTTCTTTTTTTTTTCTCAAAGTGTTTTATTAATTTATTTTGAATTATCAACAATCACTTCCATAAGCTTTTGAGTTTTAAATTTTTCTCCCCCTCTCTCCCTCCCCAAGATGCTGCGCAATCTGATATAAGCTATACATATACATTCCTATTAAACGTATTTTCACATTAGTGATGTTGTAAGTAAGAATTAGAACTAATAGGAAGAACCAGCAGAAAGAGGAAACAAAACACAACAGACAAAAAAAAATAGCAAATAGTATGCTTTGATCTGCATTCAAACTCTGTAGTCCTTTCTTTGGATGTGGATAGCATTTTCCGTCATGAGGCTTTTGGCGATGTCTTAGATCCTTGTATTACTGAGAGGGGTTAAGTCTATCAAAATCAGTTATGACTCAGTGTGGCTGTTACTGTGTACAACATTCTCCTGGTTCTGCTCACTTCACTCAGCATCAAACCATACAAGTCTTTCCAGGTTTATCTGATGTCTGCCTGTTCATCATTTCTTATAGTATTCCATTACATTCATATATCACATTCGCAATTATGACTACTATCTGTGTCTTTCTCTCTATCCTTCCGCCGTCCTTTTATGTTTTTCTTTCTCCTTTCTCCTTTTCTCTCCTCACTAATGTTTTGCTTTTGACCACCACCTCCCTCAGTCCCACCTCCCTTCTATTAGCTCCCTCCCTTTTCTTTCCCCTTTCTCCTCCTACTGCCTATAGGGCATGCTAGATTTCTATACCTAACTGATTATGTTATTTCCTTCTTGAGCCAAACCTGATGGTAAGGTTCAAACAATGCTCATCTCCCTCCCTTCTTTCCCTCTGCTGTAATAGGTTTTTGTGCCTTTTCCTGTGATGTAATTTACCCTTATCTGCCTCCTCTTTTCCTTTTCTCTCAGTACATTTTCTTAGTTTGATCAGATTGATTCACTTATTTGGATCCATTTAACCTACTTGATTAGATTTTTTTTTCACCATTACATCATAGTCAATTTATACCCATCCCCTTTATGTATACCCCTTTAACATGATGTAATAACAATACAATTCTGAAGAGTTACAACTGTCATCTTCCCATGTAGGGCTATAAACAGTTTGCCCTTATTAATAACATGTTGTTTCTTTCTGTCCCATTTACCTTTTTATGTCTCTCTTGAGTCTTGTATTGGAAGGTCAAATTTTCTGTTGAGCTCTGGTCTTTTTATCAGGAAGGTATGGAAGTCCCCTATTTTGTTCAATATCCATCTCCTCCCCTGAAAGATCATGCTCATTTTCGCTGGGTAGTTGATCTTTGGTTGTAATCCAAGCTCCTTTGCCTTACGGAATATCATATTCCACGCCTTATGGTCTTTTTGTGTAGAAGCTGCAAGGTCCTGTGTAATCCTGACTGTGGTTCCACGATATTTAAATTGTTTCTTTCTGGCTGCTTACAGTATTTTCTCTTTGATCTGGTAATTTTGGAATTTGGCGACTATATTCCTTGGTGTTTTCAATTTGGGATCTCTTTCAGGAGGTGATTGGTGGATAGAAAGCTCTGGCTATTTTACCCTCTGGTTCTAGGACCTCAGGGCAGTTTTCCTTTATGATTTCTTGAAAGATACTGTCCAGGCTCTTTTTTTATCATGATTTTCAGTTAGAACAATAATTTTTAAATTGTCTTTCCTGGATCGATTTTCCAGGTCAGTTGTTTTACTAATGAGATATTTTACATTTTCATCTATTTTTTCATTCTTTTGTTTTTGTTTGACTGATTCTTGCTCTCTCATAGAATCATTAGCTTCCATTTGCTCAATTCTAATTTTTAACAAATTGTTTTCTTCTATTAGATTTTGTATCTCCTTCCCCATTTGGCCAATTGTATTTTTTAAGGACTTGTTTTCTTCAGTGTACTTTTTTCCAGTTGGCCAATTGTATTTTTAGGTACTTGTTTTCTTCAGTGTACTTTTTTTCCAGTTGGTCAATTGTATTTTTTAAGGACTTGTTTTCTACAGTTAATTTTTGTCCTTCCTTTTCCAAGCTATTAACTCTCTCTTGCATATTTCTCATTTCTTTTCCCATTTTTTCTTCCACCTCTCTCATTTGACTTTTAAAATCCTTCTTGAGCTCCTCTAAGAAGGCATTTTGGGCTTCAGACCAGTTCATATTCCCTTTTGAGATTCCAGATGTAGGTTTGTTGACAATGTTGTCCTCTTCAGAATTTCTGCCTTGATCTTCACTCTTCCCACAATAAGAATCTATTGTACATACAATCTATTGTATTGTATGAGCAAATCTTTTTGCTCATGGTGTTTGCTTATTTCCTGGCCTTTAAAGAGACTGGGCTCTCCTGCTAGGGAGCAGAGGGCACTGACCCAAGCTTCTTGTGTTGGGAGCCTAGGTCGATGGCTTTGTGTTCTGGGGCCTCTAATGTTGACAGTTGGAGGTTGTAGGATTCTGGCAGCTTACCTGGTATTGGGCTGGAATCAACAACACTGGAACTCTAGGGGTAGGATTGGGTAGTGTGGCTCCTGGAGATTTCCTGCTCACCCAGGCCTTTCCTTCCTTTTGCTTTCTTTAGCTCCTTTCAGATGGATGTTGTAGGGTGTTTATCCACCTGGGGACCCTGGGAGTGCTGCTTCCCTTAGTTTTGCTAAGGTACTAGGAGAGCTGATTGCTGTAGAATGCGAAGGCACATGGTGGTTTTCTGAGCTGGTTTCCACCCTTTCTCCCACCCTCAATGAGGCACTCAGGGATCCAGGTGCTGGTGTTTGCCTGCTCTACTGCCTGGGCTTCAGGATCTCCTGGTATGCTGAGGTGGGGCTTTCCACTAGCTTGCTGGGATGCCTCCTGTTTTGTACTGCTCCCCTTCCCCCAGGGTAAGAGGGGCCTTTCCTGTTAATCCTTCAAGCTACCTGGGCTACTGGACTGCTGCACCCCATCTTTCTTCTGGTTCAACTGTTCCAGGGTTTTTCCTGGGGTGACATTTTCTGGGCTTTCAGGGGTTAATAAGGGAGGGTAAGAGAGACTCACCTCTTACTCTGCCATCTTGGCTCCCAGAATGCACTCACATTTTCTAAGAAGGCAATAGAGCCTCTTTAGTATCACCTGTTTGATGTTGGACAAATCACTTCATTGTTCTCTAGATGGACTTTTCCTATAAAGTGGGGGGATTGAGTTATATGTTCTAAGATACCTTTCAGCTCTAAATCAATGAAGAAACCCTTCTGGCTTTTCATCAGTCCTCACAGATTCTATGCTCATTTTCATCTCCAGGATTTTGAACATGTTGTTTTCTCCTGTTTAGAATACCCTGGAAACAACTCATAGGATCTAGGACTTAGAGGCCCTAAGATCGTGGATTTAGAGTCAGAAGGGACCTCAGAAGCCACTGAGTACAACCCCCTGATTTTACAGATGGGGACACCAAGGCTGAGAGAGGTTAAGAGACTTTGTTGTTGTTCAGTTGTTTTCAGTCTTGTGGGTTTTCTTGGCAAAGACATTGGAGTGGTTTGCCATTTCCTTCTCCAACTCATTTTACAGATGAGGAAACTGAGGCAAACAGAGTTAAGGGACTTGCCCAGGGTCACATTGCTTGTAAGTGTCTGAAGTCAGATTTGAACTCAGGTCTTCCTGACTGGGAGTGGGGGTGGGGGTAGGGAGAAGTCTATCCACTATGCCACCCAGCTGCCCAGGGTCAAACAGCTACTAACTGACTGAAAGTGGGTTTGAATTCAGGTTTTCTTGACTCCAAATCAAGTGCTACCTAGCTGGATCTTCTCATCTAGGCCCCCCTCCCATTTAATAGATGAGGAAACTGAGACCAAGAGAGAAAAGACTTGCTAATGATCACATAGGTAATAAATGAACTAGCATTGCCTGAATTTGAACCCAGCTACCCTGGCTCCAGATCCAGTGAGCTTTCTGTTAAATAATATTGTCTTATTTCTGTCTCTGAATACATGATTTTTCAACTGAACAATTTGCCAATAAAGTCGTAAATCCCATAGTTTGAATTTTGAATCCTTGAGAAATTGTCATTCTTTCCTACAGACCACTTTTCTCCAGGACGCCTAAATTTAAACACTTAAGCAGCCAGACTTGGGATCTCTCCCACAAAGATTGAGGTGCTGAATTTGTTTCTGTTGTCTTGACAGATGTGTGCCTTTCCATCTTGCCTCATTGGTCTTGCCACTTTGCTCTATGTGTAGGCATAGGTAAAAATCCAATTTGTTACTGAGCTCACAGGCTCTTTATGTTGGCTAAAAAAAGAAAAAAAAAGGTTGGGCTGATTAGATTACTTAAAATGTTACAAGTTGCCTTGAATTCTTGTGAGGAAAAAGATATCACGTAAGTATGAGGTTATTATTATCATAACACCTGGATGATGATAAGACAAACACTTGCAAATAAATGTTTAAGGATTCAGTTAAATTGCATTCAACAAGGATTTATTCAGTTATTATGTACAAGAGGCAGTGAGAAGCTGAGGATACAAAAGAACCATGCCTGTCCTCAAAGAGCTTACATTCAATTAGAGGGCAAAGCATTTATGTATGTATTAGTTTTAAAGAAGTAGTATGGTGATCTTTACCCACTTCTATTTCCCAATTACCTTAATACTGACTCTTTGCCCAGATGGAGAGAGAGAGAGAGAGAGAGAGAGAGGGAGAGAGAGAGAGATAGAGAGAGAGAGAGAGAATGAGAGATGGAGAGAGAGAGAGAGAGACAGAGACAGAGACAGAGACAGAGACAGGAGGCAGATAAAACTTGAATTACGTGCCAGGCATTACCTAGGGATCCAAACACAAGCTAGCAAGGTAGACCTTCCCTTCAGGGACTTATATTCTAATGGGAGAAGACACTAAATAAAGGAGGATTGGAAGGAGCAGGAGGGGCAGTGCACACAGAGGTATGGTATGAAGGCCAGGTTTGGGACAAGATGAAGTCAAAGCTTCCCTCTCAGAGCCTAAGTTCCCAGGGGCAGACTCCAAAGTTCCTCCTATGGGAGAGAGATGAAGATAATGGATGAGTGCAGCTAGTGTGGGATGGAGATGGGAAGTATCATGGAGCTCTGGTTCAGGTCAAGATAAGACACTAAATGTATGAGTAAATTTTAAAAATTATTAAGCACTTATTAAGTACTAAGTACTGAGGATACGTATAAAAAACTGAGACAGACTCACAAAAGTGAATCTTTTGTTTTGAAGGACCTTACATTCTATTTGATAGAGACACTACTTATAAGAAAGGTTCGTTAATAGGCAGATGACAATGCTCAGGGGTCTAGATGGCAGAGTAATTAGATAAATGGTAAGATGGTCACCAAGATTCAGACACAACTCAAATGACTGAACAACAGCAAAGATGGACAATTTGCTAGGACCAGAATTGAATAGGACAGGATTTAATTAGATCCTGCTTCTGTTTAGATAATATTTTCAATTCTGCTCATTGCCACAAAACTCATCTTTTTTTTTAATTTTTAATTTTTTTTATTTTTAACATGTGTTTTTAAAACTTTGGGTTACAAATTTTCTCCCTTCCTTCCTCCCCATCCACCCTCATTGAAAAGGCAAGCATCTCGGTACAAGTTATAGATGTGTAGTCATGCAAAACACTTCCATAGTAGTCCTGTTGTGAAAAAAGTATATTTCCCTTCATCCTATCCTACCCCCCATTTATTCTATTCTCTCTTTTGACTCTGTCCTTGATTATCCCCTCCCCCAATCTGCCCTCCCCTCTATCAACCCCCTGCTCTCTTGTCCCCTTCTCCCCTTATTCTCCTGTAGGGTAAGATAGATTTCCATACACCATTGTGCAGGTTATTCGCTGCTTAAGCCAAATCCTATGAGAATAAGATTCACTCATTCCCTCTCACCTTCCGCCATTTCCCCTCCAATGTAAAAGCCTTTTCTTGTCTGTTTCATGTAAGATATTTTACCTCATTCTACTTCTCCCTTTCTCCTTCTCCCAGTATAATCCTCTCTCACCTCTTAATTTTATTTTCCAGATATCATCCCTTCATCTTCAACTCACCCTGTGCCCTCTATCTATCTATCTATACATACATATAATTTTTTCCCCTCCCATTACCCTAATACTGACAAAGGACTCATAAGTTACAAATATCATCTTTCCCTGCAGGAATGTAAACAGTTCAACCTTAATAAGTCTCTTATGATTTGTCTTTCCTGTTTACCTCTTCCATGTTTCACTTGAGTCTTGTATTTGAAGGTCAAATTTTCTATTCAGCTCTGGTCTTTTCCACAGCAATACTTGAAAGTCCCCATTTCATTGAATGACCATTTTTTACCCTGAAGGATTATGCTCAGTTTTGCTGGGTAGGTGATTCTAGGTTGTAGTCCTAATTCCTTTGCCCTCTGGAATATCATACTCCATGCCTGCTGGTCCCTTAATGTAGAAGCTGCTAAATCTTGTGTTATCCTGATTGTGTTTCCACAGTACTTGAATTATTTTCTTCTGGCTGCTTGCAATATCTTCTCCTTGACCTGGGAATTCTGGAATTTGGCTACAACATTCCTAGGAGTTTTCCTTTGGGGATCTCTTTCAGGAGGTGATCGGTGGATTCTTTCAATTTCTATTTTGCCCTCTGGTTCTAAAATATCAGGGCAGTTTTCCTTGATAATTTCTTGAAAAATGATGTCTAGGCTCTTTTTTTGATCATGGCTTTCAAATAGTCCAATCATTTTTAAGTTCTCTCTCCTGGATCCATTTTCCAGGTCAGTTGTTTTTCCAATGAGATATTTCACATTCTCTTCTATTTTTTCATTCCTTTGGATTAGTGTTACAGTGCCTTGATTCCTCAAATTGTCCCTCTCTTCCAATTTCTCCATTCTAATTTTTAAGGAAGTATTTTCTTCATTAAGCTTTTGGACTTCCTATTCCATTTGGCTAAGTTTGCTTTTAAGGGCATTCTTCTCCTCATTGGCTTTTTGGACCTCTTTTGCCATTTGGGTTAGGCTATTTTTTAAGGTGTTATTTTCTTCAGTATTTTTTTGGGTCTCCTTTAGCATGACTCTCAGTTTTTCCTCTACTTCTCTTACTTGCTTCTCAAAATCTTTTTTGAGCTCTTCCATGGCCTGGGACCAATTCATATTTTTCTTGGAGTCTTTGGATGTAGGAGCTTTGGCTTCGTTGTCTTCTTCTGGTTATATGTTTTGATCTTCTTTGTCATCAAAGTAACATAATATAGTCTGACTCTTTTTTTGCATTGCTTGCTTATGATCCTGGCCAATTACTTGAATTATAAACTCTTTGTTAAGGTAGGAATCTTTCCGGTGTGGAGAATGTGCTGTCCCAAGGTTCAGGGGTTTTGTGCAGCTGTGTTCAGAAATACTTCTAGAGACCTGTAAATTTTCAGTTCTTCCAAGGTGGTATGATCAAGGGGGAGGTGGTAACTCCTTTCCTGGCCTGTGCTCTGGTCTATGAGCACTCTTTTCTGTCTTGGAACTGTGAGGAGGGTTTCCTCTCCACAGCCACTACAAGCTCCACTATGCCAGCACTCCTCCTCACCCCAGGACCACCACCCAGAACTGTGGCTCAGATTTAAGCACAGGCAAAGCAAGAGAATCCTGCACCAGCAGAGAGATCCCTGCAATCCCCCTCTGATGAGCCACTAGATTCCCCCTCAGTCTGTGGGCCAGATGCTCAGGAAGCAGCCGCCACCCCAAGGAATGGGGCTGGGACCCCAAGCTCCTCTCTTACCACTGTAGAAACAGACTTTTCCCACTCACCTTCTCAGTTGTCTTTGGCGTTCATGGGTTGGGAAGTCTGAAAACTGCCACAGTTGCCTGCCATTCAGTCCTCTGAGGCCTGCTCCAGGGTCACTGCAGCCTGCTCGCCCATGTCAAACCGTGCTCCTCTCCCTGCCTGGCGCGATATACTTTTCTGATCAACCATCCAGGATGTCTTTGGCTGGAAATTTGTTTCACTCTGTCTTTTTGTGGGTTCTGCTGCTTTAGAATTTGTTTAGAGCCATTTTTTATAGGTATTTGGAGGGATTTGAGGGAGAACTCAAGCAAGTCACTGCTTTTACTCTGCCATCTTGGTTCTGCCCTAAAACTCATCTTTTTAATACTACTATTCTCTTGGTGACATTATGTAGCTGTGAATCTCAGAAGAATAAAAATGTCAGGGAACCCAAAGGACAATGGAAAGACACATGTCTGATATAAATAGACTGCATCACATTACTACTCAACACTCAATCAACGAATATTCATTAAATGCCTACTACATGCTTCACACTGTGCTCCTTCACTTTGAGAAGTAGTATGAAAGTATCCGTAAATCTATAATTTTCTTTGTCTGTTTGTTAGCTCTGAGCCCCTAGTCAGAGATAGCACCTCTGGCAAAGCATTTTAGTGGAATTTTTAATGGAATATTTCTCTCTCTCTCTAGTTCTTTTTTAGGGATGTTTCCCCCTTTAGTTGCTTCTTCCCAAGTCTATTTCCAATTCTTGACTAGGAATTGCTGGTGATTATTACTGTTTACAAAGTCAAAGTAAGCATCCAAAACAAAGAAAGGTAAACAAACTTCCCCTGCCACCTCCCCCAATCCCTACCCCCAAGACCAGAGGGAAAGGGTTCAGACTTCTATAAAGAAACTCAAAGGGAGAAAGGAAATACAAGATGACTACCTCAGAGTCCACAGGACGAGTGTTTCAGCAACACAGGTTTTTTGTTTGTTTGTTTTGTTTTGTTTTCGTGTCTGATTGGCCCAAGCAGCCTCCATTCCAAAGCCTTGGACCCTCTCTTTACATCTGTTGCTTTTGCCTAATACTTCTGCTCTCCCAGCTCTCAGTGGCTTCTTACAGCTTCCCCCCTTCTAGTTCCATGTTTCTTCTGTTCATATTTTGTTAGGAATTGGGCTCCTCTTTGAATCTATCTGTTTGGTCTCAGTGAACTGACCTTTAGAATCATACAGAGGTGTGGCTTTTGATCCTTCATCCCATCCCATTTTTTTCTCCCTCCATTCATTCTAGGGACTAATTTATGCCTCATAAAGTAATCACCTATCTGTGGTAGCATCTTTTACAGTTGGTTTACAGTTTATTCTCTTTTCTGTGATTAGGTACTGGGTTTTCAAAGACCATTCTGTTACACAGTTCTATGAAGGAGAGACAATCAGGAGAGTGGGTAAAACCCAGGCTGAACGTTGAAGGATGTTAAGGATGCGATGAGGCAGTGGCAAAGAGGGACAGCATTCTAGCAACAGGTGATGGAGTATTATGTGGATTTGAGGAATGTCAGATGGAGTCAGATGAGGGATGGTGGGTTGGCTTGTTATATTCAGCTGGATTGCAGAGTGCATGGAGCAAAGATTGAAAGTGAGATAGAAGTAAGATAGTAAGGTAGAAAGAAGATAGAAAACTAGAAAGGCACTAAGGGGCCAGCCTGCGAAGAGCTTTAAATGCAAAACGACTTTGCATTTGAGTAGAGATGTAACCATTAAAACTCTTCTTTGTGAGTTAAGCAGACTTAATCTTAAATTGTAAAGTATCTTATGAATGATTCTGACCAATCAAGTTTTTTTAAAAAATACTTATATTTACAAAGCACCTCAAATAGATAAACTCTTTGTTTGTCTCAATAATCCTGTGAGATAGGATAGAGATATACATCTAAGGAAACCTGAGTTTTAGAGGTAAGGAGACAGACATGGCCAGTACATCATGGAGCCAGGACTCAGATTTGGATCTTCTGATTCCTAATCCAGGGCTTTTCCTATTACACCACACTGCTTCTGAAACTTTAAATACTGATTTTGCATACTAAGCAGAAAAAGGCTCTTAGCACTTTCCCCTACTCCTTTCACTACCACCCTCACCACAAGTTAAATGAGGCGGAAAGAAAGAATGGAATTTGAATATGGGCTCACACTCCTACTCTTCTGGAGAGTGCCCTGGGGTCTTCCAGGAGTGCCAAAGGTAAGCCCCTGCCTGTGCCTGACTCACTCAACAGGCCCTGCCTACAGAAGCACAGAACCCTCTACCGACAGGCTGGGGCAGAGGCGCTTTGCTGAGTCATAGGAATGGGTGGAGTGAGTCACCCATACAGTTTCCCAGGGCAGGTGTTCCACTGGAGCCAGCTCTGCACCCCACCCAACCTGGTCTGGTTCCAAAGAGTAAGCTTAGGCCAAGATAAGGCCATCAGGTATCTTACTGGTCAGACTGACCAGCACCTCAATGGCAAAGCACTGGCTCTCCAGTCAGAGGACCTGGGTTCAAGTTCTACTTCTGAGGGATTAATACCCGGGTGAGCTTGAGAAAGTTACTTATTCTCCATGCGCCTCTGTTTCCTTATCTGTGAAATGAGGGGGAAGGACTAGTTGGCCTCTGGGGTCCCTTCCTGCTCTTGACCCACAGCCTTATTTAGCGTACGCCATCACTCGTGACCTCGCCAAGGGCCTCTGGGAAGGAATCCAGATTCGGATCCTGGATGTCAAGCGTCTCTGTAGGAGAAACCTTCATTGAGGTGGTACAGAAGTTTGAGTGCCAGGTCCAGAATCAGGGAGACCCGAATTTTTACTAGTTGTGTGACCTTATGTAAGTCACTTAACCTCTTTCTGCCTCAATTTCCTCAACTGTAAAATGGGGATAACAACAGCACCTATCTCTCAAGGTTGTCGTGCAGATCAAATGAGATAATATTTGTTAAAAAAAAAAGTGCTTAGCGTGGTGCCTGGTGCATAATTTGTTGTTCAGTCATATCCAACTCTTCATGGCCCCACGGACCATACTGTCTATAGGGTTTTCTTGGCAAAGACACTGGAGTGGTTTGCCATTTACTTCTCCAGTGGATCGCCTTTTGTCAGAACTCTCCACTGTGACCCGTCCATCCTGGGTAACCCTGCGTAGCTCACAGTTTCACAGGCCCCTCTGCCACGATAAGGCGGTGATCCAGGAGGGGCGCAGAATACAAACGTTTATTTCCTCCTTTCTTTCCCTCTCCTCCCCCCATAGCAGTTTCTTCATCCTCCAGTGGAGAATGAAAGAAGTGTATGTTGCTCCACAGGGCACAGGGCAAATGCCCAATGGGTGTTTTCAGGTATAGACTGAGCTTGGCTTGTTGCCCCTGAGGTGGGAGGTGAAGGCTTGCAAATTACAGGCTGTGAGTTTCTGAAGCAGCATACCTAACTGACTTACCTGATAGCAGTTGTCTGCCTGAGTAGAGCAGTCTTGGCGTGACACACCTTCCTACGTGGAGGTGTTCCAGTACAGCCTCCACACCCTGCAGGCAAAGTCAGCAGGGCGGGGTCAAATACACCTTCTCCACTACAGGCTGGAAATTGCATCAAATTGCACCAATTGCACAAACTGCATCCATCCAGGCCTCTGGATAACTCAGGAGCTAAGTCATCATTCTGAATTGGTGGCACTCAGCCCTCTCATCTCTCCTGTTGGTTTCCCCCATGTAAATCTTCAAAGCACTTTGCAGGCTCAAATCAGTCTAAGTTTGTGCTAATAAGCTAGAATCCAGGTACAAACTAGTAACCAGAATGATCTGACGACATAATAGGTGAGGGCTTGTAAGCCACATATGCCTTTGTTGTTCGTTCCTTTATTTAAGGACCTGTGGTCATGCTTCGTTGTTCTTGCCCTTCTAAGAGGACACCAAGGTCTCTGTTACTATTTCTGGGGTTGAGTGTGATTGAAAAGACATCTGTCTCTCCTGTGTCTGTGTGGAGCTGCTATGATGGAGGCTTGTCTAAGCTTACTGCTGTTGGCAGCTCTGTGTCTCTCTCTTCATCTGCCTAATGTGCTTGGTCTCATTTGCCTCCCCAGCTAGATTCTTAGAGTCAAGCTCAAGGGTGGGGAACCTGCAGCCTTGAGGTCACATGTGGTCCTCTAGGTCCTCAAGTATGGCTCTTGGACTGAATCCAAACTTCACAAAACAAATCCCCTTAATAAAAGGATCTGTTCTGTAAAACAGAAAAACAAAAATAGTAATAAAAAAACCCCCAAAACCTGTAAAGGTAAGTGGGAGCCAGGTAATGAAGGTCAAACGGTATCTTAGGGCTAAGGGATGGCAAGGACATAGAACCATCCATCCTTAAGGCCTTGCAAAAGATGAGATTCACACCCCTGAACTGGACCTACATAGAGAATAGGTGACAATATCCAGAGAAAGAACTAAAAGTCTGAATGCAGATCAAAGCATGCTGTTTTCTCTCTCTCTCTCTCTTTTTTTCTTTCTCATGCTTTTCCACTTTTGTTCTGATTCTTCTTCCACACCATGACTAATGTGGAAATATGTTTAATGTGATTGTACATGTATAGCCTATATCAGATAGCATGCCATCTTGGGGAGTTGAGGAAGAGAGGGAGGGAGAAAAAAATTTGGAACTCAAAAATCTTATAAAAGTGACTGTTGGAAACTATAATAAAATAAAATAAAGTTTTAAAAAATGGGTGACCACTGGATACAAAAATGAAACAACTGTATAGTGATTAAAGTAAGTTGAACTTTAATTGGGTGGGTAGAATGATCTCTAGGAAAAGCCAGTAAGTCCAGGTGACATGACTGGGAGTAACCAGAGAATATTCACCCATGTTTCTTTCTTCTTTTAAGCCTTTATTGACCTCAGCAGCCTGGTATTGCACAAGTGTTTATTGCTTTAAAGGTGTTCTTCCCATACAACTCTGCTTTCTGAATGCCAGTAAGTCTCTTAATGCATTCAATCACAACCTTTTCCTGAAAAACTTCATGCTCTTTATCTTGCCTGGAGGAAACCAAAGTGTTTGTCGACATCACCAGCATTCATTGATTCAGTTTTGCCTCTCCATTCAAACTCAAAGCTAAATCTTTAACTTTCCTTGCTGAATGTTATAATGTAAGAATTTTACATTAATGAATCTAAATGACAGTTTTATGTCATTGGAGAAAGAAACAATCAGGTGAAGGGGTTACTTAATGTGTTTTGAGGTGAATCCATATAGCTTGGTGCCATCCATTTATGTCAAATGATTAAAGAGATTTTATCTCGATTAATTTAATTTGGAATTCATATCTAGTCCCATTGAGAAAGATGGTAATAGCTTAATAGGCTTGAACCCTATCCCTGAAAAATGCTCCATTTTGTTTGAGTCATCTTGACATTATTGTTGAAACATGTTTCGATATAGACTAGTTTTTCATGTGGACATCCAATAATGTAGAATTTTTCACTGTATTTGGATTTTATATATTATATTCTACATACTTAGAATAAGCCATGAATGTAGAGTGAAGTCAAAGGCTTTATGTAGATGCTCCACAAAGGCAGTATAAAATGTGATGGCAGTTTGGGGAAGCTTCTTTGAAAATTGGGCAGTTAGGCAGTACAGTGAATAGAGCACTGGGCTTAGAATCAGGAACACTCAAGTTTATGAGTTAAAATCTGGCCTTAGACACTTGCCAGCTGTATGACCTTGGGCAAGTCACTTAACCTTGTTTGCCTCCGTTTCCTCATATATAAAATGAGCTGTAGAAGGAAATGGCAAACCGCTCCAATATCTTTGCCAAGAAAATCTCAAAAGGGGTCATGGAGAGTCAGACACAATTGAACAACAACAACAATAACAACTTTGAAAATTATTGGCTTGATAGTAAATTACTTTATATATGACTGAAACTTTTTGGTACATCTCTTTTGCTCCTCAGTTAATATATTATTTTCTTATGGGTATTTTTCTCCATGTGATAAACTGTGGATGCTTGGTATAGAGTACTTAGAAGACCTAAGTTCAAATCCTACCTCTGACACTTATTAGCTGATACCTGGGTAAAGGTTTAATCTTTGTGTGTCTTAGGCAACTTCTTAGCACTTATTTTCTTGTGTATGAGTCACTGACAATATATGAACACAATGGAAAAACACTTTTCACCAAATAAAGTCAGATCTAAACAATTGGAAAATATTAATTGCTCATGGGTAGGCTGAGTTAATATACTAAAAATAACAATTCTACCTAAATTAATCTACTTATTCAATGCCATACCAATCAAACTACCAAAAATATTTTATAGTTAGAAAAATAATAACAAAATCCATCTGGTAGAACAAAAGGTCAAGAATATTAAGGGAATCAATCAAAAAAAAGGTGCTATTTTTCCCTTCCTTCCTTCCTTCCTCCCTTTCTTTCTTTTTTTCCCTTCTTTTATTTAGTAGAGTCTTCTTGCACAAAATAACTAATGTGGAAATGTTTTACATGATTACACATGTATAACCTATATCAGATTGCTTATTGTCTGGGGAGGGAAGAAGGGATAGAATTTGGAACTCAAAATGTAAAAAAAAAACCCAATGAATGTTAAAATTGTTTTTACATGTAGTGAGGGGAAAATAAAATATTGTTTTAAAAAAGAGAATAAAAACAATTCACTGACGAAATCATAGATCATTTAAGTATTCGTGGTATGCTAATTTTAGTTAGCAGTAGGAAATAAAACTTTTTAAAAAATATCTATTCTTTTCTGACTTTCATGTCTAAGCCTTTTTATTGAAAAATCCAGAAGTTTTGAACAATGTTCTTCTAAAATGTTATAATAATAGCTACCATTAATGTAATGCTTTATGACACAGGTTCTTAACCTGGGGTCCATTAACTTAAAAATATTTTTAATAACTGCATTTCAATATAATCAGTTTCCTTTATGATCCTATGTATTTTGTTTTATTCATTTAGAAACATTGTTCCAAGAAGGGATCTGTAGGCTTCACTAGACTGCCAAAGATGTCCATGACACAAAAAGGCTAAGAACCTCTGCTTTATGAAATAATAAATATATTATCCTTACAACTTCCTGGTAAGGTAAATGTCACTAGTATCCTTATTTTTTTTTAATTGTGTAAATGTCTTTTTTTGGGGGGGGGTGAGGCAATTGGGGTTAAGTGACTTGCCCAGGGTCACACAACTATTAAGTGTCACGTGACTGAGGTCGCATTTGAATTCAGGTCCTCCTGACTCCAAGGTTGGAGCTCTATCTACTGTGCCACCTAGCTGCCCCTAGTATCCCTATTTTAAAAATGAAAAAACCTGAGTCTCAAAAAGGTTATGTGATTTGTCCAGGGTCACATAACCAGAAAGTGGAATTTTAACCCAGGATTTCCTGACTCCAGACCCAGCATTAGCCATTACTTGGTGCCAGCTGCCGCTTACGATGACCTCCCTGCAGTAGTCAAGTGTTGTTGAAGGAGACTTGGAAAAGTGGAATTTTTGCATTTACAGGTATGTAAAACAACTCACATAGGTAGGAAGAACCCTAATAAAACCTGTGAACTTTCAGTATAAAAAGGAATGAAAAATGTGAGAGATATTGAACATCTACTCAGTGTAAGACAGTTTAATATTTAGGCCCATCATAGTGATAAAATTGAGCTTTTTAGTATCTATCAAAAAACAAACAAACAGAAATGTGCTTCAAGAATGTCCCCATAAACCCAGAGAGTACTTAGCATTCATCCTTCTGATGGCACTGAGTCATTACTTGGCATAATTTTAAAGTCACTTCCCACCACATCATGGCCTGAAGGACAAAGAGATTTTCATTCACAGAGGAGATTGCAAGCAGAATACATCTGGAAATGAAAGAACGCATCTGGATCTCATTCTGATTGCCCAGGTTGAGGGAAAAGTGGCGTCAGTCTATGCATTGGGAGCTCCTTCCTGCATACCACTGAGGCCTTGATGTGATCCAGGGCTGACAGAGATGTAAGGCATGGCTTAGTGACTCCACTTTTATGCAAAAAATTGTCATGATTCCCAGCTTCAAAAAACAATCTTCACTTATATTTATTCAAATAAAATGAAATGTATTACAATTTTTATTAGAACACACAAATATTGAAATGCTTTGAATGACTGTGTAAACATAAACTAGTAATTGATAAGATCCTGTCTAATTTTCATATTGGTAACATATAATCATAATCATAATGATATTAATGTGACAGGTGGGCTTATTTTTCAGTCTCAAGTTTCTCAAAATATAGTATACTGATGATTTTGCTATTTGTAATTCTTTTTTAACCACTAATTGAGATAGATATATTTTATCTTTACAGCAATTACAGCAGAAAACCTCATTTAACCCAACAAAGAAACAGGGAATGGTGTTATCACTCTGCTAAACCAGATACCTCTGTATTCACAGACAGCCAAAACATAAAAAGATGAGTCACCTGGACACAGATAAGCTCGTGATAAAGGCCAAAAGCCCCTTCTCCCTTTTAAATCTCAACTAGCCTGTCATTTCCCCAGATGTTTACCTGACTCCCTCCCCTCTCTTCCCCTCTTCTCCCACCTCTAGCATGAATCTACATTGCAGGTTCAGGGTCCCCCTCTCCCTCAGCAATTGGTTTTGTTTGATACTGATAAGAATTCTTTATTATTATTCTAAAAACTCACCAGACATTGCCATTTTGGGTGCCCTATTCCACCAGGCACCCAAGTCCTCCATGATTGTCCCTCATATTGTGTTTTCCCTCAATAAAGCAAGATTGCCTTTCTCTCTAACTCCTTACTGATGCAAAGACACCTCTAATGCTCTGCCTCCTGACTACACATGTTCTTTCTTTTAGAAGCATCTTACTTCCCACGCCATGGTTTAGGAAATATTAGAACCCAAGGGCTAGACCTCATGTCTGGATAATGGGTCCTCTCCTCCTTCTACTCAACACTATGGCTGTGATCAAGGATATAAAACAAAATGTTTATTTGTTCATGGCAAATGGATCCCTTATCTGTTCATATTTAGTAATACATAGGTCTTTAAAAGAAAATGAGAATTACTTGTTAAGACTAGCCAAGCAATTGAAAAAAACAGGTCTTTACTTTTTCCTATTTCACTTTCAGGACAGATAACTTTTTTTTTTTTTTTTGGTGAGGCAATTGGGGTTAAGTGACTTGCCCAGGGTCACACAGCTAGTAAAGTAAATGGAAATTAAAAAAAAAAAAGCTAGCTTGTCAAGTGTTTGGTCTGAGGCCGGATTTGAACTCAGGTACTTCTGACTTCAGGTCCGGTGCTCTATCCACTGCGCCACCTAGCTGCCCCAACAGATAACTTTTTAAAGTTGAGAAATACATTAAAATTATTTGTAAGTCTGTGATCCATAACTATATTTCCACAAATGTAGTTATTCTTTTAGGGTAAGAACATGAGAGAGGAAGGGAGGAAGGAAGGAAAAAGAGAAAAATAGTATACTTTGGTCTGTATTCAGATGCCATCAGTTCTTTCTCTGGAGCATGCTTCATCATGAGTCTGTTGATATTGTCTTGTATCATTGTATGCATCTGAGAATAGCTAAGTCATCCATAGTCGTTCATTGTATAGTATTGCTGTTACTATGTACAATGATCTCCTGGTTCTTCTCACTTCATTTTACGTCAGTTCTTGTAAGTCTTTCTGATATCATCTTGCTTGTCACTTCTCCCTTCCTCCTTCCTTCTCTCCTTCCTTCTCTCCTTCCTTCCTTCCTTCCTTCCTTCCTTCCTTCCTTCCTTCCTTCCTTCCTTCCTTCCTTCCTTCCTTCCTTCCTTCCTTCCTTCCTTCCTTCCTTTCATCCTAGGAGGAGGAGCTGAACTGGTTATTTCCTTGGTGTAGGAAAGTCCTAGTAGGGAAAAACCCTTTCAATTCCAAGTACCAGTTGCTCTGCAATTGATAGCCTTAAAGTTACCTGCACCAATGACAGGTTAAGTGACTTACCCGAGATCACATAGCCAATAAATGTTCTAGGTGGGACTTGAACTTAGATATCCTGAATCCAAAGCCACTTTATCTAATACTTCATGCTGCTTGTTAATTAAAAAAGTAATGTAATTAATTTTAAATTTAACAGTTTAAAATGTGAAATGATAATTATTATTTCTATTAAAAAAAACTGCTGGGTGGTTCTGTTTGTTTGTTTTGAAGCACCTTATATTATAGTGTACTTACCAAAGTGGATGACATTAAAGACTGTCACGTAATTTTTAACTTAACAAAGATTTTTTTTTAAACTTTGAATAAGGTGATGATACAATTCTCTTGAATCATGAGGCCGGTGAGGTGATGGGGGCTGGTGATGGGGGCAGTTCTCCAAGTGGCTGACTCAAATTTGGCCTCTTTGTCTCTACTGTATTAAATAACCTCTGGGCTTCATTCACTGTTGGAACCTATTTGCAGTCTTAAATCTTGCTTTTGTTGACTTTGATTGCATTGATAAAAAGGGGTTGTCTTTTTATAGGAATTGATAGAGACAAGACCTGTGATTTTTTTTAATATAGGAAATTCCACGATGAAGAAATTCTCTCTGCCAATGTAGGTCTGGATCTGGAGGCAGTATGACCTGACAATAATTGCGTGCCCCCTAGGCAAGTCACCACCTCTGTCTGCCTCAGTTTCCTCATCTGTGAAATGGGGATAATAAGGGCACCTACCTGCGAGCGTTGTTGTGAGGATTAAATGAAATAATAATTGTAAAGCACTCTGCAAACCTTGAAGCCCTATATGAATGCTAGCTATTATTATTGTTATCAGTTTTAGTGTTGGCAGAAGTGTCAAACATGCAGCAGGTAGTATGAGTTAGTAACACTCCCTAGTGCCATCAAACCAGATTAAAATATAATTGGGAAATATTTAACAAAATAAGGAAAAATACAATAAAACATAGATAACATTACATTTTTAAAATGAAGTCAATATGATGTCCCCTGGGATCCTTATGTAAGGTTTAGTGGCCCTTGTTTTTTTCTGAGTTTGACACCACTGGCCTGGCACATTGAGGAGTTAAGTGCCTTGCATGGAGTCAGACAGTCAGTATGTATCGGTGGCAAAACTCAGCCCTGGTCTCCTTGGCTATAAGGCTTGCTCTGTATCCTTTATACTAGGGGTTCTTACCTTGAGGTTTGTGGAGATTTCAGTGGATCTGTGGATTTGGATGGGGGAAAACATTTCAACTTAATTTTTGCTATAATGTTTTTAAATCACTGAAGGAAGTGCTAAGCTTCCATAGCCTTCACCACTCTGCCAAAGGGGATCGCTGACACAACAAAGCTTAAGAACCCTGCTCTATGTTAAGCTGTCTCTTTTATGGAAGAGTTATATTTTTAAAAATCCGGTCATTCTCACCATTGTTAGGTTGTTGAACTGGCCCTACCAATGGATGTTGAAAACAATCTTTACATGTAATTGGAAAAAAATACTATTAAAAATAACGATTGTATATGTATAACCTATATCACAGAATGCTTACTGTTTTGGAGAGGGGGGAGGGGAGACAGGGAGGAAGGGAGAAAAATGTGGAACTCAAAATTGTACAAAAAATTAACGTACCAGCCCCACCCCTTCTCTCTCTCTCTCTCTCTCTCTCTCTTTCTCTCTCTCTCTCTCCTTCCTTCCCTCCATCCATCCATCTCTTTCTCTCTCTCTCTCTCTCTCTCTCTCTCTCTCTCCCTATCTCTCTCTCTCTCTCAGTTTCCTCAACTGCAAAATTAGGAAAGTAATAGCACCTACCTCACAAGATTGTTATGAGGATGAAATGATATGATATTTGTAAAGCTCTTAGCTTAGTATCTCATCCCAACCCCCACCCTCAGTTTTGCAAACAGTTTCAGTGGAAGACACCGAGCTGTTAATATGGCCTCATGGTTGGTATTCTACCCACCAGGCAGGCGCTTGCACCTTTTTGTTCCCCAAATCCGATGAGCATTAGAAGGTTTTCTGAAGGTACAACCCTGAGCAGGTTTGAAAGGAGGTCATTATCTAGGACCTGGGAACCCAGCTAACAGATTAAATTGCAGCAGTGACATGTTCAGCTAAATTGTTTCTTCAGGCTGCAGAAGTTTAGCCTACACTCAGTTATTTCCAGCAAGCACTGAAGCTCTTAGATGAGAATGATCTAAGCTGCTACTTCAGAGTGTGCAAGTATACACTGGAGCCCCAAACTCTGACCTCCCTGAGAGGAGGTCATCAAATCTTTCAGATGGGGAGGGGGTGCACTTTAGGAAATGGTCCCTCTAGGCAGCTACGTGGCTGAGCATATAGAGGGCTGGGTCTGGAGTCAGAAAAACCTGAATTCAAATTCAGCTCCAGACACTTACTTCATCCTGTGTGCCTCAGTTTACTCATCTGTAAAATGACCTGGACAAGGAAATGGCAAACCACTTTAGTATCTTTGCCAAGAAGACCCAAAGTGGGGTCATGAAGAGTCCAAAATGACTGAAACAACTGAACAACTAGGTCACGTAGGATAGTACAGTAGAAAAAGTACTGCATTTGGAATCACAGAACCTGGGTTCAAATCCTTATTCTTCATCTTACTCCTCGTGTGACAATAGACAAGTCACTTTGACATTTCTGTAGCTCAGCTTCCTAATTAAAAAAATGAAAGGTTTGGACTAGGGGACCTCCACGATTCTTTCTAGTTGAGGCAGCTAGGTAACACAGCAGATAAAGCACTGAACCTGGAGTCGGGAAGACCTGAGCTCAACTGTAGCCTCAAACATTTACTAAGTGACTCCTGGGCAAGTCAGCTAAACCGCTATTTGCCTCAGTTTCCTCATCTGTAAAACATGGATAGAAATGAGATATTTGTAAAGCACTTAGCACAGTGTCTGGAACATAGTAGGTATTATATAAGTGTCAGTTATGATTTTCACAGATCTATACCTATGATTCTATGATCCTCTAAATGTCAGAGGCAGGATTCAGATTATAATTTGTCATAGTTTTGGTTTGTGGCCAAAAGGCAAAGAGGTCTCCTAGTCCCTGGACCTACTATGTGCCAGGAACTATGCTAAGTGCTTTACAGGTATCATATCTTTTGATCCTCATAACAATCCTGTGAGGTAGGTGCTATTACTTTCCTAATTTTGCAATTAAGGAAAGAGAGAGAGAGAAAGAGGGAGAGGAAGAGAGACACAGAGAGAGAGAGAGAGAGATTAAGTGATTTGCTCAGGGTCATGTAGCTATTAGATGACTGAAGTTGGATTTGAACTCATCTTCCTGAGTTCAGGCCTAGTGCTCTATCCACTACACTACATAGCTGCCTATTATTAAATAATGTTTAGCGTGAGCCCCTTGGACTCTCATCAGAACCCCAAAGGACTGATAAATGGGAATCATTGGTGTTGTAGACAGAAAGCACGTCTCAGAGACAGGAATCAATAAATCAACAGGCTTTTACTAAGCACTTACTTTGTGCCCGTCACTATGCAAGGTACTGGAGATAACAAAGATAAAGTGGAAGACAGTTCTTGCCTTTATGGAACTAAAAAAGGAGTGAGACACTCCCCCCACCCCCACCTCGACTGGTGCTCTTCACCTCCTGCTATCCATGTCCCCTGAGGGAAGGCTTCCAGGTACATAAACACATCTGATTGGCACAAGACAACTTCCAGTTTCTGCTGCCAACCTGATGTTCCAACAGACATGGAAAGTCACTGTACAAAGAAGAGCAAACTTCCCTTTGACCTCAGGCTTTCCATCTCATGCTGCACTTTCCTCCTGCCCTGATCTCCAGCCTCCCCGGGGAAGAAGAGTGGTGCCTTTCACTCGAAGATGAACATTCTCACACCTGGTCATAGCCTACATAGTTCTGTGATTCTGAACCCCTGTAGGTCATCATTCCCCATCTCCTACCACCCAATTCCTTAATCTCATTCTCTTCAACCCTCTTACCCCTAAGTTCTAAGCAAATGCCACTTACCCCACCACTGGGTCCTCTGAAATTCCTGTACCACAGGCAACAAACTTCCCTTCATCCTAAATGTTTTCCTCCCCGACTCCTTCCATTTTCTAGCTATTGCTGAAACCTTACTCTCTAAAATGACATAGCTTCCCTGGCTACCCTCTCCAGCACTAACTGCACCCTCACTTAATCCCTTTGGCTCACTGGTCAAGGCAGGGGAATCAGAATACTCCTTGCTTTTCATTGCCGCTTTCAGATTTTTCTTCTACCTTCATCACTCAGTGACCTCTCCTTCTCTGAGGTTCATGCAATTCATGTCTACCACCCAAATAAAAATCTTGATAGCTTTTGTTTACAGACTTCCGGGTCACCACGCTTTCTTTTTCGATGACTTTGTTATATGGCTCACAGTGTTTCTCTCCTCTCCAATGCCTGCCTTCATTTTTGGGGACTTCAATATACGTATTAACTCTCCCTCAAACACCATAATTATTCAGTTTCTCATCCTACTCATTTCCCATGACCAATTCCTCCATTCCTCTTCTGCCAATCACAAAGATGGTCATGTCTTTGACCTTGCCGTCATTTACATATGTACCACCTCCATTTTCAAGAATTCTTTAAGTCTTATGAACCTAATCTGTTGGCCTTCCACCTGTCCCATTACCTTCCTTTATCAAACTCTACTCTTTGTCTGCGATATAATATCTGGCCCCTCAACTCCTCAATTCTCTCTGAGACCATTTCACCTGTACTAGCCACTCTCCTATTTCCCCCATCTTGACCTTGTGGTGAACCAGTTCAACTTGATATTATCCTCTTCTCTTGAGTCCCTGGCCCCTTTGTTTTAATGCTGACTGCATCTTGCCAAGCCTCAGCCTCGGGTGACTCCCACCAACTGCTGCCTTGACTCCTACATGTGTACTGCTAAGGGAAGGTGGAGAAAATCATGCGACCATTCTGACCGGATCCACTACAAATTTATGTTACGAAACCTCAATTGGGCCCTCACTGCCACTAGGTAATCCTTCTGTCTTTCCTTTATCTACTTACTATCCCTCTCCCCACAGTGGCTCTTTCAAATGTTTTTATCCCTCCTCAAGCTTCCCATAGCTTTCCTGGCCCACCCTTCAGCTGAGAACCACGCCTTATACTTTACAGAAAAAATCAGGCTATTCTCCATGAGTTCCCTCTTCCTTGTCTCATGTCACTCAATGCCTTCTGACACAATTTCCTCCCTAACCTCTGTCTCAAAAAAAAAAAAAGGTATCTTCAAGCATTAACTGGTTGACCGTGTATCAGAAATGTCATAGAAGGGTTCTTGATGTACCTTAGAGTTGGACTAAATTATCTCTAAAGTCCTATCTATTTCTAAGACTGTAAGTGATGAGTATTTGGGGATAAAAAGATTGAAGTGAAGGGAGTCCAACATCACTTTGTTATCATTACTATTATTGTTGCCACTGGCTAGCTTTGTGTCTTTTAGTGACTCATTTGCCCTTTCTGGGTCTCAGTTTCCTCATTTGTAAAATGAGGGATTTGAGACTAGATTATTTATATGTTTTCTTCCATCTTTTCCATTATCTGATCCAAGTGCCATTCATACTAGGAGCACCTGGTCAATACTATACAATATACCACCAAAATTACCTAGGTAATTAATGGCAAAGAGGTAGTAATGTTGTCTGTGGCTGACTTGCATAGAAAATTGAGGAGGTAGAGCTTGTGGCCTGCGTTACATTGATTTCTGACCTTGGCCAAGACACTTAACCAGAGCATTGTTTTCCTCTCTTATAAAATGAAAGAACTAGACTGGATATCTTCTGAGGTCCCTTTTAGTCCTACGATGCTATTGTAATGGCACCTTGGTGTACTCCCAGATTGCCTAATGTGGAGGCACTGTGGCTTCTCAGGACTTCTTGGCTGGTCTTAGGGTGTTTCTGTTTTGTTTGTCTTTTTCAATTTCAAGTACAGGCAGCGATCACCACCAGACCCAGGAATCTGAGCCATGATGATTTTGTGTCCAGGATTCCAGGTAGGATGTGGCAGCCAGCCAGCCTGGCAGAGAAGCCAGGTGCCTCCATGTTAGGTGATCTGGGCATGCTCCAAGGTCCCATTACTCTGTGATCTTAGAATGGTTGTCCATGTTGCTGGGGTTTGTTCTGTGATTGCTTATGCTCTGTTTCACTTGGAACTAGGTCCTCTGGCAGTCTAGAACTTCAGAGTTCAGTTGAGGGGATAGTTGGGATGGTTACCCCAAAGGGAAGAATTGACTCTACTTGATTTCTATTTGAGTCCTTTCCAGAAACACTGAAGGCATTTTCAGTGCTCTGTACTTGTGGCCCTGCTGTCTGAGCCCTTCACCAGCATCAGAGATGCAAAGAGAACCACCCTGATGACACCCTCAGGGAAATCTATATCGAGAGGTGTTGCTAACAGCAGGGAAGACACAGAAATAATGCAAATAGACCAAAGGAGTGAAGGAATCCTGGCAGATAAAGGTACAATGAGCTCCCTTCTGTGTTCTGTGGGGCAGAGAGTCGGCTATAGTTAACTTATGGAGGAAAATCCTGCTTAGATGGCTTAAAAGTGGGCATCAGGACTATTCTCCAATGGATACATAGTCAAAGAACATGAACAAATAGTTTTTAAAAGGATTGAAAAAACTATTAACAATCATGTGGGGATAAGCTAGGTGGTGCAATGGATAGAACGCTGAGTCTAGAGACAGGACTTTTAGACTCATCTTCTTGAGTTTAAATCTGTTCCCAGACATTTACTAGCTGTGTGACCCTGGGGAAGTCACTTAACCTCTGTTTGCCTCAGTTTCTTCATTTGTACAATGAGCTGGAGAAGGAAATGGCAAACCTCTACAGTATTTTTGTCAAGAAAACCCCAAATGGGGTCACAGAGAGTTAGACATAATTGAAAAAAATGACTGAACTGAAACAAGTGTGTGGAAGATTGTTTCTCATCACTAATGATAAGAAAAATGCAAATCAAAATGACACTGAGGTTCACTTCACATCCAACAAATACACAAAGATGACAACAGGTGGGAATAGTCAATGCTAGAGAGGTTTCAAAAAGATAGGAAGACTGATGCACTGTTAGTGGAGCTGTGATGTGCTTCAACCTCTCAAATAACAATTTGAAACCGGGCTAAGAAAGTGACTAAAATATCTATATCCGTTGACCCAGAGATCCCACTGATGGGCAATATGCCCCAAAGAGGTCGAAATAGAGGGAAAAGCCCCATACTCAATTAAATATCTATAGCAGCACTTTTTACAGTAACAAAGAATTGTAAATAAAGTAGATCTCTATCTATCAGGGCCTGGCTAAACAAATTTTGGTACATGAATGCAATGGAATATTGGACTGTAGGAAATTATGAATTTGAAGAATACACAGAAAAATACATTGGAAGATTTCTATATACTAATACTGAGTGAAGTAGAACCAGGAAAACAATAGGCCCAGGAGCGTGCTGAGACAATTGTACTAGCTCTCCAGAGCCAATAGTTAAATAATTCAGTGTGAACATTATACCTTGAAATTTGGCAAAGTCAGAGCTTTATTTCTTGTTTTATTAATTGTCTAGCCTTAAGGAGGTGATTGAGATAATCTTTATAATGCAGATTAAACTTAGAAAAGTATCATATGTACATTTTTTTGTCAGAGTCAGTTGTTAAATATTTAGCAACCTTTTACTGAATATAGTTAACGACTAACAATATAAATCAAAAGAACAGAAAATATAACAAAACTCAACAATAGATAATGAGAATGACCAAGCTTCATCATAAAGAAGAAATTAGAAAATTAAACTCTCTACCTTCTTTGCAGAGGTGGGGAACTGTAGATGTGGAACAATGCATATACTATCAGACATGAACATTATATTCCCAATGTACAGATAAAGAAACTGAGGTTGAAAAGGGTTAGATAATTTGCCCTTGGTCACAAAATTAGGGAATGTCTGAGGTAAGATTTGAACCCAAGTCTTCCTGACTCTAAATCCAACAAAATGTCCATTATGCTACCTATCTACCTCTATTTATGGTGACCACTTGTTGAGTATCTTGTAGAGGGAATACTTTTTTAGGTAGAGTTTGGGTTGTTGTTCATCCTTTGTTTTCTTTTTCTTTCTTTTTTTTGGGGGGGGGGGCTAGGCAATGGGGTTAAGTGACTTGCCCAGGGTCACACAGCCAGTAAGTGTTATATGTCTGAGGCCAGATTTGAACTCAGGTCCTCCTGAATCCAGAGCTGATGCTCTATCCACTTCATCACCTAGCTGCATCCCATCATTTGTTTTCAAAGAGGACCAATGACATCATGGGGTGATGTCTTGACTTGCATATGAATTGGATTTAAGTGAGGTAGAGTTGTACAAAGTCCTCAGCCTCATTCTCTCTTCCAGAGTCACCAAAATCCAATGACATGACAAAAGTCAGGATGGCTGGCATTTTCTAGGATGCAGTCTATGATCCTGATGTCTTTGATGTCTGATAAAGTTCTAAGAGCTCCACAGCACCTACTTCAGTGGCCTTCATGACCATTGGAACAAAAGCCTCTCATCTGCCCATTCTGCCAAGGGAAGTTTTCACATGCTCAAGGCAGACATCCCCTTAAGGGGTTGGATTAGATGTCCACTGAGATCCCATCAAACTGAAATTCTGTGATTCTATGAGGTCATATATGAGACTTCTTCTTGACCCAGGCGTCTCTCAAGATTGGAACAGCTTTACTATCTTAAAGGCATATAGTAAGTTGGTTCGATGATATTTAGAGAAAAGCTCCTAGAATAACCCCATTTGCCTCAGTTTCCTCATCTGTAAAATGAGCTGGAGAAGGAAATAGTATCTTTGCCAAGAAAACCCAAAATGAGGTCATGAAGACTTGGACGAGACTGAAATGATTCGGCAACAACAACTATAACAAACAACAACAAAACCTAGAATGACTCAGGAATGAAAAAAAAAAGTTTAGGAAGACAGACTGAAGAATGTGTTAATGTTCATGCTGGCTCAGTTTTTTTCTCAGGGAAGGAATAAGTTTTCATTTGTACAATTTCCAGGCTACAACGCCATCAGTACCACAGAAGTGCTAGGTGTCGTCACTTCGGTATGACTAAAGATTATGAAGGTAATAAAGAAATTAAGAGAAGAGCAAGAAAGCTGAGTAGTGGGACAACTTTCTAATTACGGATTAAAGGACTCCAATGGATATTCTCCAAAGTCCTTTCCAGCTTTAAAATCCAGTGGCTCTGTGATTAGAAACAAGTCTTCAGCCCTCACAGAGCAAGAGTATCTGAAAATCATGCAATTGACTTGGTCAGTACAGGCAGCTAAATGAACCTGGATCTTTGAGCTCCTCTTAAGGAATTTTGGGACCTTAAAGATTCAGTTTGGCTCTCTGAACTTATTGAGTGACGCCATTAATTGGTAAAGCTTTTTCTTCACTTTGGGCTTTGCAGGAAAAAAAAATTCTGCAGTGTGTGGGCTGTGCAGAAGGGCAAACACCATGATGCAAAATAAAAACCTTGTTTTCTGGAGATTAGAGACTTGTATTCTTCCTGGTTGCCAGTTTCCATTAAAAAAAAAAAAAGAGGGTTTCTTCCCCTAAATCCTGCTGATTAGCATGAAGAACAATACATTTTTACTTTAATGATCCTTTCAGAGATGGAAACAATTCTCTAAGGAGCTCTTCCTTCCTCTTCTTAGAGACTGGTATTCACAAATTCAGTCTAAATCTGAATGCCTTCCTTCTCTTTTCCTCAGCTTGTCAGGGTGCTATGGTGTGAGGCTACCATTCATCTGTGAGAATGTTCTGGCAGTACAAGTGTCTGTCAAGTGAATTGTTCTGACAATAGACTGCGCTTTAGGAGGGGGTGTAGGGGTGGGAGGTGGTCATTTCCTTTTCAGCTCTCTGGATCTAAGGATTAAAAAAGAACATCAAAACATGAGTTTGCTTAAGAAAAAATCAGAAAAAGGAAAAAAAAAAGGTGTCACTATTACTGGGAACTTAGTTATTAAAGGGACCACAAAGAAAACTGCACTGGATGAACGTACAGCTTCTGTCAGTGACTTTATTTATAATGTTCATAAACCCCTAGAGGGTTTTTTCTTTTTTCTTTTTCCTTTGCCTTCCCTTCTCTTGCCTTTCTTTTCCTTTTAAAAAAAAAATCTCTTTCTGCTCATGCTAGTCCCTCTGCCTAGAATGTCTCCCCAGCCCCTGTCCACTGCATCCTGGAGCGTCTCTAGTCTTCTTGACTTTTGTCTTGCCACTGGACTTCAATGGATATGGAGGAGAAAGTGAGGCTGATGACTTTTCATAGCTCTGCCTCACTAGAGTCCAATTCTCATGCATATGTGGACATCATGATGTCTTTGGTCCTCTCTGAAAACAAAGGATGAACAACTACAACAACCCCCCCCTCCAAAATCTCTACCCACCTTTCTGCATTCATAGGAACATAGATTTAGAACTAGAAGGGACCTTAGAGGTAATTTTATTTTGGTCATTGTATCTCTAGGACGGAGCACAGTACCTGATACACAGTGAGCATACAATGAGTAATATCTGGATTATCCCTAAGTGAGACTGGCTGTGTTGACCCCTCAGAATTCTAGGGCTATGCCAGAGGCAACAGGGTGTCTTGTCTCTCTAATGCTATTGGCTTAAGCCCTAATTCTTCTGTGTTCCTCCCTCTGTTAGATGACAGTAATTAGTGTCTTAGTTCCATTTAATGTCAATTAGCTTTTACAAAAGGAAATTTACTTCAAAGATTGTTATTGTTGTTTGTCCTTCATTCTCAAAGAGGACCATGACATCAGGGAGGTGATGCCATGACATGCAAGTGAATTGGATTTAAGTGAGGGAGGGCTGTGCAAAGTCATCAACCTCACTTTTTGCTGCAGAGCCATTTGGATCCAGTGGCAAGATATAGATCAGGACAACTGGAGATGGCCCCATGCAGTGGGAGACCTTAACCTTTTTAAGTTAAGGTCTTTAACAGCTGTGACTAGGCTAGGTAAGAAATGAGGGAGAGAATGGCCTTTATTACCTAGCCAAAAAAAACCCAAACAATCTAGGAGGGGAAGATCCTCAGGGTTTCTGGCCAAAACAGAAACGATTGCTATTTACATTTACTCTGAACCAACCAGGACCCAAACTTCAAAGATATAACAAGAACAGAAGTACAAACAGTTCCTTCCAATGCCTTAGAGGCATATGCCTTTATTCTATCTATATCTCAGCGGAAAGTGGGCTCAGATTTAACAGTTTTTGTATTACATTGGGGCCACAAAGTTCATGTCCAAAAGTGGCATTGCTGCTAGATGAAGCCTTATCTCAGTTGTTCTGATGATATCACAGGTCCAGACCAAAAGAAAATTGTTATTGTTAGGTCCTGCTTTGATAGCTGCCCCCCCCCCCCCCCCCGCTCTTCCTCTCCCCACATACACTTCAAGCTGGGCCATGTAGCTACACATCTCAGGATGGGCTCAACTCCTGGACCTTTTGAAACTCACAGGGTTATAGCCTCCAATCTCCTTCACTAAAAAGAAAGAACAAACACTAAGGCAAAGAATCAAGGTCCGTATTCATAGGCCACGTTTCCCTTAGATGGAGAAGGCCCAAGATCCAACCCCGCTACATTGTTTATCCTGTATATAGGTTGCTTTTGTATATATTTGTTTGCAGGCTGTCTCCCTCATTAGATTGTAAGCTCCTTGAGGGCAGGGACTGTCTCTTGCCTTCTCTTGTACTTTGCCTCCTCCCAGCACTTAGTGCAGTGCCTGGCACTTAATAAATGTGGATTGATTGGAATGTCATCTGGCAGTAAGGTATCACCTAAAGGAAAGTATGAGAATCTAGTCAGCTAACGCCTTTAGAATGCCCTTCCCATTTGGGCCACCTGAAGAGGATCTTTTTTACTACAGTAGTGTCTTTGAATGCTGCAAATCGCTCCAAAATACGTTCATTACGCATCATCACGACTTTACCGGCATCCCCAACCTCTTCCATATAGGGAATTGCATATAGGGAAGAGGCTCCCCAACCTCTTCCATATAGGGAATTGCATCAACTGAGTACACTAATGCCTATTCATAAGGGCTGGACTCATTGGCCAGTGCCGCCATTACAAATACTTAATACATTTTTGTCATTTGACTTATTCTAATAATCTCATTTTATGCATGAAGAAACTGAGGCACAGAGAAACTAAAAGATTTCCCTAAAGTTATGCAGATAAGTAACAGCACCAGGATTTGTAACTATGTCCTCTCATGTTAGAACCCATATAGGAGGAGCTAGGTGGCATAGTGGATAGAGCACCAGCCCTGGATTCAGGAGGAACTGAGTTCAAATCTGGCCTCAGATACCTACTAGCTGTGTGACTCTGGGCAAGTCACTTAACCCCAATGACCTAAAAAAATTAAACTAAAATATTATCTTCTAGACCACAAAGGCTTTCTCTTTTTATAGCCTATCCATTTTTCAAAACCAATTCAATTGCTACCGTCTTTCCTATGACTCAGTTAGAAGCCTCCCCTGACTACCCCAGTTAGACTCAACCTTTCACTCCTCTGCAATCCAATGACATCTTGTTCTTGTCTCTATTATGGCAGTTATTATGTTTGGCTTGGTGTTACCGGTCTTTGTATATAGGTCTGCTTCATAGTATGATTGAGCAATAGGGCTGGACTACATAATCCTGATTGTCAAGGTTTCTTCCAGCTCTAAATTCTATAAGCCTAATTTCTATTACTAGATTGTAATGTATGAGATTAAGCTGTGCTTTATTCATTTTTGTGATCTTCACTAGGATCATATCTTTCAGATGGCAGGGATTCACTATATGTTTGATGAATGGATAGATGAATAAATGAATGCATGAATGAATGAGTGAATGAATGCTGTAACACTGCTCCAGATGGCCTAGCTATGCATCCCCACCAAAAATACTAAAGAGCAGTTTGTACCAAACCATCCACTAACAGAGAATTAAAATGAGCATATTGGCAAGGATAGCATTGCACTGAATTTTATTTTCTTGTCCCCAGTGGCCAGCTGGCCCAGATTCTGTCCTAGATCCTCTCTCTTGAATTTGGTCTCCTGGTTCTTTCTAGAAACCACCTACTTTGGGACATGGATCATGGGATATAGAATGGAAATGACCTTAGAGAATATCTAATTCAACCCTGTAATTATACAGATGAAGAAACTGAGGCCTAGAGAAGTTGAATGACTCAAGATCAAATAGATGGTCTTGCTCTTTCAGAAAAATATAAGACAGAGATTGTGAGAGTTAGAGGGAAGTGGTTTACAAAGGAATTGAGAGTTATCTTACATTTAGGATTTCCTTTCCTTTCAAGTTTCAGGCTTGTAACTCAAGCATAATTTTCTCCTAATTTTTCTCTTAATTTTTAGCATAACATAACTCATTTTTCAATCTAAATCCACAAGCCCACTATGTGTAGGGGCACTGTGCTAAGTTATAGGAATCTACAAAGATTTTAAAATGGAAATGGAACCTACTCTCAAGAATCCTTCTGTTATACTCCAGTTTCCAGCCTGTACACATCATTTTCCAGTAAGTTCTCCTGCTACAAGTTGGCAGGCTTATTAATTATCCTATTAAGCCCAAATACCCAGAAAATAACCACAGCTTTTCAGAAAGTTATCAGCCACATGTACGGCTTCATGAATACCTTGTTTACCCGCAATGCTTACTTCAGCTAAAGGCTACAGAAATGGGAGCTGGATTGAGAATAAGAAGACATGGTTTTGAATCTGGTGGCTGCCACGTATTACTTGTGACATTGGGCAAACCACTTAACCTTTTTGTGCCTCTCTTTTCATAGCTGTAAAATAGGGACTGCATAAAACTGCCTCACAGTGTTATTTTAAGGAATCAGTAAGATAGTATATGTAAAGCACTTTGTAAACTATAAGGTCATAGCTGATCAGGGCCTGTAATTTAATCAGTTTAGGGAACTCAGGTCGTGGCATCTCTTACATAGTATAGTGTAAGAGAGTTGCAAATAGGTATTAAGAGGTATTGTTATTGTTCAGTGGTCTTTAGTCATGCCGACTCTTTGTGACCCCATTTGGGGTTTTCTTGGCAAAGATACTGGAGTGGTTTGCCATTTTCTTCTCCAGCTCATTTTACAGATGAGGAAACTGAGGCAAACAGGGTTAAGTGACTTGCCCAGGATCACCCAGCTAGTATGTGTCTGAGAACACATTTGAACTCAGGTCTTCCTGACTCCAGGTCTGGCACTCTATCCTGCCAATAATTGCTTTTCTATAGCACTTTAAGGTTTGCAAAGAACCTTATAAATATTATCTTATTTTATTTTCACAATGATCCTGGAGTATAGCAGCCATTATTGCCCCCATTTTACATATGAGGAAACTGAGGCAAACAGTGCTTGAATATTCCAAGTGCCCAGAGTTGCACAGCTAGTAAATGTCTGAGGCAGGATTTGAACTCATTTTTCCGACTCTAGATCCAGGACTCCATCCACTGTGTTACCTAGCAGCTTCTTTAGGTGGCATATGACGATGTGCCCATTTTTTCATAGATAGCTTGTATCAGAATCAGAGCTTGAACTCTAGGCCTTATTCATTCCAAGATTTATCTATCTGTTGCATTGTTGCCTTTAAAGCACTGGATAAAAAATAGTAATTATTATGAAAGGGCAGCAGCAGAACCTAGAAGTTCTGTATTTGAGTCCCGTTTCAGACACACAGCAGCTGTCTTACCCTGGCCAAGTCACTTAACCTCTTGGTGCCTGTAGAACAGGTTCTGATACTGTAAATTCCAAGAGTTGACAATGTGGATTAGTGTAAGGGTTTTCTTTCCAGGAATTCCCTTTTCTGATGATGAAATCACAAGTCCAGACAAAAGGAAAATTATTATTGTTAGCTCCTGCATTTATTTGGCTAAAAATCTGTTTATTTATTTATTTATTTATTTTTTACAACTAAAGGACAGGAAGTGAACTCTTTAGGAAGTCCTGATTTGGAACTACTTGACTGGTGACATTCCACTTAATAATATACCATCTTCCCTTTCATATTCATAATAAAGTATGATAAAGAGGGTCAGGATTTTTTGTTCCATATGTGTATGTATTTGTGTGTATATACACACAATATACATGCATGTAAGGGACAACTAGGTGGTGCAGTGGATAGAGCACTGGCCCTGAAGTCAGGAGGACCTGAGTTCAAATCTGGTCTCAGACCAAACACTTGACACCTACTAGCTGTGGGACTCTGGCCAAGTCACTTAACCCCAATTGCCTAAAAATAAAAAAATTAAAAAAAATTGAAATTAAAAATATACATGCATATATATATACAGACATATACATTTCTCTCTGTGTGTATATATATGCACATATATGTATATTTAACATTTTAAATTAATGCCCTTTGTTTTCTGTCAAGTTTTCAAATATATATCTTCCTTTCCCCTACCCAGCAAGGCTTCAAATATTTGTACATATTTATTGATTGATTCTGTTGGTTAGAGAACCAACCTAGAAACCTGGGAATATCTCTCCATTGGACAGTCCAGGAGATCTATATAAGTTTCCCTACTTGCATATACAACTGTTATGATATACCAAAAGGAAGTTTAATTCAAAGAAAACAAATAGCTATTAGATACTATACAAACAAGCTTGTCACAGTAATCTAAAATCTCGCAGTGAGGAACCCTTGCCAGGGTCACCTCGGGTACATTTAGGGACGATTTGAACGTTTATTGTCCTTCTGAAAAGTTGACTTAACTGCTCAGCTCCAGGCTGGGACAGCCGCTTCATCTAGGCCTGCCGCACTGTCTCTTGCTATCCATGTTCAACTATGTCAGCATCACTGCCTTCTGTTGATAGATGTCCTGAGGCTTCACAGAACTTTAGAGTTGGAAAGGACCTTGGAGGTCACTTCATCCAACTCCCACTTCACGTAGGCATAACCTTTATAGCGTCAATCAATCAGCCAACAAATGTTTATCGAGCACCTACAATGTGCCAGGTTAAGTGCAGGGGAATCAACATCCCTAATACATAATCATGCAGCCTCTACTTAAATACTTATGGTGATGGCTGATGCAGTATTTCAAAGATATTAAGGTATTTACTTCTAATTGTTAGTAAAATCTGCATTGTCAACTCTTTTGAAATTTACAGTATCAGAACCTGTTCTACAGGCACCAAGAGGTTAAGTGACTTGTCCAGGGGAAGACAGCTGCTGTGTGTTTGAGGTGGGACTCAAATTCAGATCTTCTTGGTTCTGTTGCTGCCCTTCCATAATAATTACTGTTTTTTGTCTAGTGCTTTAAAGACAACAATGCAGCAGATAGATAGGGCCTAGGGTTCAAGCTTTGACTCTGATACAATTCCCTATACTGAGTAGAGATCTACCCCCTTTTTGCTTCCATTCATTGGTCCTGATTCTTCCTTTTGGAACAAGTCTAATACTCATTACACAGAACAATCTTTTGTGTACTATTCTTATATTCCTCCTAAGTTTTCTCTCCTGCAGATTGAACATCTCCTGTTCCTTTAACCACTCTTCTAATAACATGGCTTCCAAACTCTTCTCCATCTTGGTTGTTTTTCTCCGTCTACCCTCCAATTTTCCATTATATCCCTTAAAATGTGGCACCCAGAACTAAAATAATGTTCCCCATGATTGTGAGGAGCCAGGGTGTGAGATCATGGCAGCCTCTTCCTGTTCCATGAGGTAGGGCAGTCCTGGGTGTAACCGTGGACTTTACCCAGTGTAAACTGGGCAGGTGGATATTCCGAGGAAGCTCTTATCTATCTGCTATTAAGTATACAGATAAGTCAGTGACTGGGTGTGAGTTATCCCCATTTAAGAATTCTCTAGGAGAGTGTGTGTATGTACGTATGAATGTATGTGTGAATGGGTGTATGTATGTATGTATGTATGTATCTGCCTATCTGCCTATCTACCTATCTACCTATCTGTCTACCTACCTACCTATCAATCTGCCTGTCCATGTCTATCTACCTTTCTGTACACACATGTTATACACACACATATCTGTATATGTGTACATATAAAATATACACACAAGCATATATATGTGTGTGTGTGTACACACATACAACTGCATCAGTTCCTGTAAGCCTTTCCATGTTTCTTTATATTTATCATAGTTGTTTTTTCCAGGACAATAAAAAGTGCATTCTATTTGTGTACCACAATTTGTTTAATCATAATATCTACTTTGTTTCCAGGTTTTAGCTACTTAAAAGTTGCACCCTCCTCTTAAATTTTATACATCATCGCTATATACTTTTATGGTATGGTAATCCTGTTTTGTTCTCCAGTTCTAATGGTCCTTTCCAAACCTATTTCTCTTAATCACTGATATGTGTGCATGCTGACTCTCTTTGCCAGCCTGTGTTCTGCTTATTATAGCCACTGTGCCAGCCACACCAGAGTCCCCTCCTTGGCCTTTCTCCCATCAATCTACCAAGCCAATTATTTCTGTGTGTTCCTTATAACTTTCACTGTCCCATAATGTTCCTGGGTTAGCATGACCTTGAATTCTAGGACAAATCTGTTTGGGTTCCATTAGCACTTCTTTCATGCCCTCTTAGCTTCCTACTACCCTTCCCCCTTCTCACTGGCAGTTCCGTTGCCAGAGGGGACTTTCTTTTTCAAGTGTTCCATAATATACCCAAACACAAGAGTCTGACTAACACAGAATACAGTGGGATCAGTAATTCTCTTTGTCTAGCATTGTAAAGAATTTGTGACAACTAACTTCTAAGTAATTGGGTTTGAAGGTGGAAAGTTGATTGGCAGGTATGACTAGGTCCAATAGGAAGTGAACCCTGGGCGTCACTAGTGTTGTGGATTTACTTTTTCCTAGGTCCTAGGCATCACTAGTGTTGTGGATTTACTTCTTCCTAGCTCCCAGTCAAGACTGTCTCAAAGGTAATTGATACAGTGCTCCTATCATGCAGCCAGAGATTACATTAGACTCATTAGTAGTCATGTCGCAGTGCTGGCTCATGAAGTAAATTAAAACCTTTAGGTCTTTTTTTTTTTTTTTTTTTAATAAAAACTGCTATTAAGCCAGGTCTGCCTATCTTGTATTTGTGTAACTAATTTTTTTTTTTCTTTTTGGTGAGGCAGTTGGGGTTAAGTGACTTGCCCAGGGTCACACAGCTAATAAGTGTCAAGTGTCTGAGGCAAGATTTGAACTCAGGTCCTCCTGACTCCAAGGCTGGTGCTCTATCCATTGTGCCACCTAGCTACCCCTGTGTAACTAATTTTTAAAAAACCTAAATGGAGGACTTGATATTTGTTCTTGCTTCATGTCATTATGTGTATTTAAGTCCATTATCCCCTCCCCCCAGATCTGGTTCGTGCAAACTCTGCCATAGGCACACACAAGAGAACAGGGAAGGGTTTAGAAGAGGTTGCCAAGGATGCAGCTGTTGTTGACCTTGCAAAACTGTGTCCTAGTCGTATGAACCTTTCAGTGTTTCTCTGTGCTCAATCAGACAGCTTATAGCATGAACCAGTCCACAGGACTTCTCCCATGAACATGTAAAACACAGAATGCAAATATAGGCAAATGGGGAGAGCCATCTAGGAACAGGACAGTTCCCTAAGCTGTACTGATCTGCTACAAAGTGGTCTCATGAGGCTCTCCCTCATTGAGAAAATCAGCTCCACAGTGGGAGAAGAATGAGACAGCCTTACTAACACCAGTCCTAAAACCATCTAACCCCAGAACAGGAAAAGGGCTCATGCAGCCCTCAGGGCTTTTGGTCGTAACAATTGATGGCCATGCCCATAGCTCAACTGACCTTGCTTTCATAGTTTGGCAATATTACCAGGAACTCTTTGAATCTTGATATCGGTACCAATGTATTAGCTATTTGTTGAGCAGACAGGCATAATTCTAGAGCTAGGAGGGACCCTAGAAGTAATTGAATTCATTCTCCATACTTAAAAGCTGAAGAGACAGGAGTATAGAGAAATTAAGGACCTTGTCCAAGGTCATAGAGGTAGTAAGTAGAAGAACCTGGATTCCAGCTCAGGTCCTATGTCTTCAAGTTCAGTGATTTTCTTTTTTGCCTTATGCTGTATCAGTGGACAAGAATGGAACACAGCCAAAATCTGAGCATTGTGGGATGATACTATAAACCTTCCTCTAGGCTGGTTGTTCAACCAATCCAATCAATCCAATCCATTCCAACGAACATTTATTAAGCAGAGCACCTTTCTTTTTCTTTTTTTTTTGGTTAGGCAATGGACTTAAGTGACTTGCCCGGGGTCACGTAGCTGGTAAGTGTTATGTATCTGACGTCATATTTGAACTCAGGTCCTCCTGAATCCAGGGCCGGTGCTCTATCCACTGTGCCACCTAGTTGCCCCTCAGAGGATCTTTCTAAAGGCTGGGGGTTGTTCTGTTTGTCCTTCGTTCTCACAGAGGACCATGACATCAGGGAGATTATGGCATGATTTGCAATTGACTTTGATTTGAGTTAGGGAGAGTTGTGCAAAGGTCAGCAGCCTCACTTTCTCAGGCTGGGGGATACAATTAATAAAAAGAAATAGAGTCCCTGCCCTCAAGGAGTTTATAATCTAATAGAAGTAGAGAATACTCAAAAGGTGTCAAGAGAGGGGTGAGGAAAGAAAAGGTGATTTCCTCCAGGCAGGGGTGGGGGGCATGTTGTTCTGTGCCATTGAAACTAGGCAGAACAGCAGATGCAGAGTGGTACTAAGTACAAATCTAGTTAACAGCACATCATGCAGCCCACATAGCTCAGCTTGTCCAAAAGGATTTCCCAACAGGCTGAGTCCAATGCCTTGGAAAAATCAAATTGCTTTATGTCTATGTCACTTCCTTGATTTAGCAGGTAGTCTATCAAAAAAAGCGAAAGGAGATTAATCTTGCATGCCTCATTCTCGGGAACTGTGCTGGCTCCTTATAATAATTATTCTTTTCTAAGTGCTCAAAACTATCTGCTTACTGTTTTGCTCAAGATTTTTGCCAGAGATTTCAAGGTCATCCACCAGTGTGTTTAGTTTCTGAGATCTGCTCTTTCTTTCTTCTTCTTCTTCTTTTTTTTTGAAAACAGTTACATTTGCTCATCTCCTTCTTTTGTTACCTTTTCCCTTCACTGGTTTTGTTTTTTCCCCCAAAGATTACTAAGTAGTTCGTGATGATAACTGCATTTTTTTTCTTCAGTGTCTTAGGCAGCGGGGGCAGCTAGATGACTCCGTAGATAGAGCACTAGGCCTGGAGTCCAGAAGTTGTTATTTAGTCATTTCAGTTGTGTTCAACTCTTCATGACCCCATTTGGGGTTTTCTTGGCAAAGATACTGGAGTGGCTTGCCATTTCCTTGTCTGGCTCATTTTACAGATGAAGAAATTGAGGCAAAAAGGGGTTAAGTGACTTGCGCAGGGTTACGTAACTAGTAAGTGTCTAAGGCCAGATTTCTTCTTAAAATCCAGCCTCAGACACCTACTAGCTGTGTGACCATTGACAAGTCACTTAACCCCTGTTTACCTTGGAGGCAGCTAGGCGGCTGACAAGATAGAGTGCTGGGCCTGGAGTCAGGAAGACTTGAATTCAAATCCTGCCTCAGATACTTACTAGCTGTGTGATGCTAGGCAAGTCATTTAACCCTGTTTGCCTCAGTTTCCTCATCTATAAAATGAGCTGGAGAACGAAATGGCAAACTAGTATCTTTGCCAAGAAAAACCCATGGACTGTATGGTCCACGGGGTCATGAAGAGTTGAACATGACTGAACACGACAGCAACAGCGTCTTATACAGCAGTTCGATAGTACTAAAAAACACTGGACTTGGTATCAGAAGACATATGTTCAAATCCTGCCTCTTCTATTTTCTAGCTCTGCAACCTTGATTTTCTCAACTGTAAAATGGAGATGATAGCCTTTCACCTCATCACAGGGTGTCATAAGGATAAATGAAGTCAGCATCTTATATGTTATTAAAGTAATCTAGAAATGTTATGTATTATTAGTACCCTGGGATGTGATTCATTGGGGCAAGGAAGCGTTAACTCTTAAAAGGAGCTAGCTGATCATTAATTGTTTGTTTCTCGCTTTACAGTTTGAAAATAATTCTCTACAATGGAGATGCAAAGCAGGAGTTGAAGACTTTCTCTGTCATCTGCTGATACTGTGTCAGTCCTAATCTGTGTACTTCTCTGTCATGTTTTACTTCGTGTTCTGAACACATTTTTTTTTGGTTTGTTTTTGTTTGTTTTATTTTTTTTTTGTGAGGCAATCAGGGTTAAGTAACCTGCCCAGAGTCACACAGCTAGTAAGTGTCAAGTGTCTCAGGCTGGATTTGAACTCAGGTCCTCCTGATTCCAGAGCCAGTGCTCTATTCATTGTGCCACCTATCTGAACACAGTTTGATGAAGTCCTTTTTATTGTGTCATTATTTGATACATGCTCATTCTGGAGTTTAGTTTTTTGGACCCCATTCCCGAAGGTCTGTGATTTGGGGGGTCAGCACTTAACCCTGTTTGCCTCAGTTTCCTCATCTATAAAATGAGCTTGAAAAGGAAATGGCAAAACACTCTAGTATCTTTGCCAAGAAAACCCCAAATGTGGTCACCGAGAGTCAGACATGACTGAAACAACTCAGCAACAACAAATTTCTTGATACCAAGGCTAACTTTTCATCCATAATGCCAATATCGCCTCTGCACCCGTCAGAATTTAAAACCTGAAATCAATGGAGAATACCTGGAATAGTTGTTTTCTTCAGACCCGCCTCCCCTTTTCTGCTTCATTGGCATGTTTATGAATGTTTGATCCACGTGCATTTTCTGTAGTCTCACATTTCTCTGGAACCACCTTTTCTTTTAGGGTCTCTGACCACAGGACTCTGCTCCTTCTTTCTCTGAACTTTTGAAATCTGGCTTTCTGAAATTCTAAAGAACATGTTCATGTATGCCTAGGGTTTCAAGTGCTCAATAGATTTTGAACTAAATTAAGTAGAATGAGAGTAAGAATAAGAAGTAACACTTCCTCCAAAAGAAAGCTCATCTCTATCTCACCAGCCTGTTCTTTCTTCCTGGCCAGAAACAAACCTTGTAGTGTGTAAGACAGTCCTGGGCTAAGTGAGAAGGCTCTGGCTTTCCATTTCCTAGCTTTGTAACTTAAGGCAAATTGCTTAGTCATGCTGTACCTTAGTATCCTCATCTGTAAAATGGGCATAATAGTGTTTCACTAAGCACTTTGCGAATCTTAAAGTAGCCAAACAAATGTGAGCTAATATGACTATGATTTCCTGTGTGACCATGGAAAAGTCTATTTGCTCTTTTGCAAAATGAGGTGACTGGACTAGATTATCTCTAAAGTCTCTTCGAACTGTAGATCTTAAATCTTGTTTCTCCTTATTTCTTCCTCTATTTTCTGGAATATAGAACTGTTATCAAATCAAGCAATATGCCCTGCTTTTAACTTATTGAGACTTCTAGCACAAGTCTATGTAGTTGAAGTCCTCTATCTTATAATCTTACATGTTTTGATACTACTTTTCCACATTTTTGTAATATGTTGTAGCAAATGTTCCATAATCCCAAGATATTCTTTGCTACAAAAGTTCATATTTAAATTTAAAAAAATTATCAATGCTTTTGATTTTGTATCACATTCATTTCTAAATTTATCTCTTCCTCTTCCCTTCCCAATGAGGGAAAGGGGGAGGGGGGGAAAGCAAGCATGTAGTTTAGCAAAACCAACACATCAACTGATTGTATTACACTATTCCATACTCAGATCCTCTACCTCTGAAATTCAATTCAATGCAATAAACATTCATTAAGTACCTACTATGTGCCTTAGGCACTGTGCTGAGCACTGGGGATATAAATAAGAAAAAAAGACAGGAGCCCACTAGGAGCTCAAAAATCAGGAAGACAATACACAAAATGGGGAAGGGAACCAGGGATTTTGGTAGGATACTTTGTACCCTGGAGTGGAAGCCAAGCAGAGCTGTTGATGGAGAATGAAGTTAGCATTCCTTTTTCAACTCTTTTCCAGGTCCAAGCTTGGTCAATAAAATGATACCCAAACATTTCCTTGTTCTTTCCTTTTACATTGTTGTAGTCATTGTGTGTATTATTTTCCTGGTTCTGCCTACTTCACTCTGCATTAGTTCATATGAGGTTTCTCAATTTAAAAAGTTCTTCCTGGGTGGCCGCGGGTTCCTGAATCTATGAGTTGCTAACTTCCCACATGGCCACCGAGATGGCTTTGCATTCGCCCTCAGTGCAGTATTTGACCACGATTTTTGTCAACCACGTTCCCTGGACGGCAGCAGCTAATGAGGTCAAAGAACACTTTAGCCAGTTTGGTACTGTATGAAGATGTTTCCTGCCATTTGAAAAAGAAACAGGCTTTCATAAAGGTTTTTGTTGGATTGGATTTTCTTCAGAAGAAGAACTTCAAAGGGCATTACAGCAAGAAAATCATTTCATTGATGGAGTCAAAGTCCATGTTCAGTGCCAAAGATACAGATGTTGAGAACGAAGGAGCAGAAGGAGCTAATCTGAATTAGCATAAATGTATTGATGAATTGTGAAATAAAAATATTATACTATGGAAAAAAAAGAAAATAAGAAGTTCTTCCTATTTGGCATTTCTTTTTTTAAAAAATTTATTTCACTACTTATCTTGAGTATCAATTTCATATTATCCATTTTTCCTTTCTAGTCTAAAAATCTTTAGATTTATTTATTTATTTATTTTTAATGAATTAATTTATTTTAGATTTTTAAAGCAAAAAAGCAAACTGCCTCCTAAACCATCACTTTCTGTTCTCTCATCCCCATCTACCTCAATCTTACCCTTCTAATGTACTACTCTAGCTATGTTCATCTCTTCCACCATACTCTCTAAAATTGTTTTCATAATTATCAATTTTCCTTTCATCTTTGACAAACTCTTCCTCTTATGTTTATTCTGATCAGTTCCTAGATCATTAACTTTCCTTTCTCAAGGAGTTCAGTATCTGGTTTACTGTTTTCCTCTTGACTTTGATTCTTGCCCTTATATTAGGGGGCTTTAACATACATATTGATGCTTTCACAAACAACCTAACCTCCCAGTCTCTAAATCTACTAAACTCCTGTGACCTACTCCTCTGTCCCAAGTCATCCACAAACAAAACTAACCATACCTTTGATCTTGCCATTGGCCACAGAGGTTCCATTTCCATTAGAACTCTAATCTCCCTTTAGCTGATTATAACCTCCTAACATTCCATCTCTTTCTATGCCTTATTCCTCCTGAACCTATTTTTCAGCTTCCTGCCTTTTGTTCAGGCAATCCATCTTTCAGCACTCTCCCAGGCCATTTCTCTTGCTTTGGATTCTGTTTCCTTACTTCTCAATCTCAACCCTTTAGTTAGCAAGTCCATATCTATACAATTCTCTACTCTTGAATCCACTGTTCCTGTGTCCTATCACCTTTCATATCTTTCCAAGACCCAACCCTTGATCACTCCCACAATATGCCTCCTCTCCTTGTACTCATATCTTCTGAAAGGAAGTCACTCAACTAAGCTTACTGGATCCATTATAAATTTATATTTTCTAATCTTTTTTTTTTTGGTTAGGCAATGGGGTTAAGTGACTTGCCCAGGGTCACACAGCTAGTAAGTGTTATGTGTCTGAGGCTGGATTTGAACTCAGGTCCTTTTGACTCCAGGGCAGGTTCACTATCCACTGCGCCACCTAGCTGCCCCTATATTTTCTAATCTTAACTGGGCCTTTATAGCATTAGGCTGTTATGTCTCTGTAACTGAGTCTATATTCCATCTCCTATTGCAGAAGTACCAAACTTTATCTTCTTTTCTCAAGTCTTTCATACCATCTCTTTTCTCCCAAACCTCTCAGCTAAGGACCTGGATATTAGAGGATACTTTGAGCTCCCTATTCTCCCCTCCTTTGCATATCACAGCACTTTGACATCCTTCCCCATTCTCTTCTCCTTTAGTTTCTGATGATGAGGTATATAAATCTTTGATGTATGAGGTCATATGTACCCTTGATTGCACCCCCTCCCTTCTCTAGCAGATTGCTCCCACAATTATCCTCTGTTCTTCAGAGATCTTCAATCTTTTCTTATTTACTAGTATACTTACTTACCATTCTCTGATGCTTACAAGCATGGTCAAGTCTCTCCAATTCTAAACAAATCAAATAACAACCCTCCACTAGACCCTACCATCTTTTCTAGCTACTGACCTTTCTTTCCTTTCTCAGCCCAACTCCTACGGGGGAAAAACTATCTCTACTTCCTCTCCTCTCATTTTCCAACCTTGTGTGGTCTGGTTTCCAACTCCATTACTCAATTAAAACTTCTTTCTCTGAAGTTGCCAATAACCTTATTTTCCAAATATTTCTCAGTCCTCATACTTCCTGACCTCTCTGTAGCATTTGATACTGTTGACCATGCTGTCCTCCTGGATACTCTCTATTCTTTAGGATTTTGTGTCACTATATTGGTTTTCATTCTGCTTGTCTGATCACTCATTCTTATTTAATGAATAATCATCTATATCACTCTCACCACTAATTATGTGTGTTCCCCAAAGCTCTGAACTGCTCTTCTTTTCATGGGAAAAGCAGGTAACAGAGACAACTAGATGTTAATATATTAAATGTTAATGTATTAAACAGTACTGTCTCCACTATGTCATGGTGCCTCTCCAGCACATGGAAAAATTAAGGGGACATGATACTCCAAATGAAGTTCTATAGTAATTTATAGAAATGGGGGAATTTATAAAGAGGGGACTTTAGATATTAGATTTTAGAATTAGAGACCTTAGAGAGCATTTAGTTCAACTTCTTTATTTTGTATGTAATGAGTCTAGGACGGGTCTCTGCTCTGCCCCGACCAGTTGATGAAATCACAGAAAAGGCAGAAGTAATGTGTTAGTGTGTTAACTGAAGTGCAAAGCTGTTTATTCTCTGTTATCAATTTATGCAGTATGAAGTTTTACTTGATGGAATTGAAGGGCAGCTTGCCATTGGGCGGAAAAAATCGTCCATTTCCTTTGCGTGCTTTTAAAAAGCTAGAGAGGCAGAATTGAAGTTGGAAAACTTGGTGGGGTGTGGTCTCTGACAGCATAGAGCAAATCCAACTGTGGAAGAGTCACTTAGCTCTTGACAGGGTATTGCTCTTTCTGCCTTTCTCCTTATGCCTCTACCAGAGGGAGATGGGAGAGGAAATCATTTCTCCCTTCTCCCCTCATCAGCTGTGATATCTTGTATCTCGGTTGCTGGTTCAGAAGGAGACATTACACTCAACAAAAATAGGCTCAGTGAGTCAAGAAGTCAATGGATGTGATTTCAAGAAGCATGACTCCTGGCATTAGAGAAGAGAGCCAACTATGGATTAAAGTCCCTCAGAAGCTGACCTATGGGAAGAAGTAAGCCTAGAGGTCTGAAGTAAGTGACCAGCCCAGCAAAGATACTGGGCCCACAGGAGATCAAAGGACACTATGAGAAGAAAAAAGTATATTGGGACCCCGCAGTGACAAAAATTTGAGTTACCTTGGCCACATGTCTTTCCTACTTTTGCACCTCACTGCAAATGTACTCTAAGTTTATGACCACTCTTCCCACTGATTCTGGATGTAGTTATGGAAATATGTGCCCTGGATTTATGGAGGGTATAGTTTATAGTTACTCTTCTTAATATGCCATCTTATTAAATGCCTTTGCATCAAGCTAATTGTGTCTACTGGCTGGCAATCCCAAGGTTATTGTAAGTAACAAATGAGATAATATTTGTTAATTTAAAATATTTGTAAATTAAAGGTGAGGGCACACTGTTCCACAACTATATGGGAAGAGTGGGCAGAAACTTCAAGTACATTTGCTGTGGGGTATAAAAGTAGGAAACATGGGGCCAAGATAACTCACACTTTTGCAAACCTTAAAGTGCTATGTAAATACTATACAAATTAAACAATTGCTATTCACTAGGAACTTACAGTCTAAAGGAGATTATATATATTGATGTATATGTATGTGTGTGTGTGTGTGTGTGTACACATATGAAAATAAATATAAAGTGAAGAAATATAAATAAATACAAAGTAGTTAAGTACAAAATAGTTTGGGAATGAAGGTCCTAGCAGTTGGGGGGTCTATGGGAAAATCAGGAAAGGCTTTATGCAGAATTTGGTGCCTGAGCTGCATCCTAAAGGAAGAGAAAGTCATTATGAGTTGATGTTGAGGAGAGAGTGAACTCTAGGCATAGGAGATGGCCAGGGCAAAGGCATATATACTCAAGAAACTGAATGTAGTTTGTGAGAGATGGGGAGAAGGCCAATTGGTTGGGGATAGGTGGTAACATCCAGTGAGGCTGGAAAGACAGGTTGGGGACAGATTGTACATGGCTTTAAAAGCTAAACAAGAGTTTATAGTTAATCTTAGAGGAAATCAATAGAAGGGCATGGGAGTTGACTGAATGTAGGAGTCACATAGTCAGATTTGTGTTTAAGGAAAATCACTTTGGTTGCTGTGTGTAGGATGTACCAAAGTAAGGAGAGATTTGGATCAGAGAGACCAATTAGGAGGTTGTTTCAATGATCTAGGTAAGAGAATATGAGGCCCTTAACTAAGTGAAGGAGAATAGAAAGAAACAAAACTGGCAAGGTTAATTGGAACCTGGTCATTAAGAACCTTAAAAGGTCTAAGGGCCTTTAGCATTTTATTTTATTCAACTTCTCTCTCTCTCTCTCTCTCTTTTTTTTTTTTGGTGAGGCAATCAGGGTTAAGTGACTTGCCCAGGATCACACAACTAGTATCATTTGTCTGAGGCCAGATTTGAACTCAGGTCCTCCTGATTCCAGGGCCAGCCCTCTATCCACTGTGCCACCTAGCTGTCCCAGCATTTTATTTTATTGGCAATAGGGAACCGTTAAAGTTTTTTTGAGCAAGGTAGTGACATGATCAAAATTGTTTTAGGGTTATGATTTTGGTATCTCTGTGATGGATGGATGAAGGGGGAAGAGATTAGATGCAGAAAGATCAGTTAGCATTATTACAATTAAATCAAAGATACCTCTAGGTGACTGGGAGAACATTGATAACATCAATAGAAATATTGAACTTCAAAGGTGGGGCATGTTCTGGGGGAGTTTTATATATGATGAATTTGAGGTATATCAGAAAAACATAACAATCTGTCCTAATACTGAAAGGATGATTCCTGGCAACAGTAAGGTACCAAGTATAACAAAAACCCATGTGAAATGAAAAAAGTCACATACACACACACACACACACACACACACACACACACACACACACACAGAATTCCCCTGGCCCTCCCTCTAAAGGTTACTATACTAGGTCACACAGCAAAAATCTCAAATCAGGGATGGCTTCCAATAATTCTAATAATTCGGCCATGGGACGCTTTATCCCTCAAGGCTCACTTGGACACAGGGCCATGAGGGTTCACAATAGCAGCCAATCTGTTATTGCTCCGAGTTTGGCTCTGCTCTTCTTTCTCTTTCTTTCTTTCTTTTTTTTTTAGGCAATTGGGGTTAAGTGACTTGCCCAGGGTCACACAGCTAGTAAGTGTGAAGTGTTTGATCTGAGGCTGGATTTGAACTCAGGTCCTCCTGACTTTAGAGCCAGTGCTCTATCTACTGTGCCACCTAGCTGCCCCCTTTCTCTTTATTTCTTAAAAAATTATTTGTTTTAATCAGCCAAAATATGCTTTCTCACCCTCTCATTCCTATCCCAACCCCAATTGAGAACACAAGAAAAATACAACTTATTACAAACATGTATAGTCAATCGAAACAAATTTTTACATTGGCCCTAACTCTCCCCCCCAAATTATCTTATTCTACATTCTAAATCCTTCACTTCTCAATCATAAAATGGGTAACATATTTCATCATTAGTCCTTTGGAATCATGGTTGATCATTGTACTGATAAAAGTTCAGCACAATAGCATTCCATCATATTTATATACTATAACTGGCTCATTTATTCTTCAAGTTATGGGAACCCCCCACTTCCCAGATTCCCATCCTTTACCACCTCAAAGATGTGTGTGTGTGTGTGTGTGTGTGTGTGTATCATTCTTATGTTTGTTTTGCTTGGGACTAGTCCTCATCTTAATTCGCTCTTCCTTTTCTCCCTTCCCTTCTAATTCCATGTCGAGTGAAATATATTTCTGTACTCTACTCTGTGCATGTGTATGTGTGCATCTATTTTTTCTTCTTTTAATCTGTTCAGATGAGAGTGAAGTTCAAGGATCAGCTGCTGCCCATAAGCCCCTTTTCTTTGTTTGTATAGATGTCTATTCTCACAACCTGATTATGGGAGATGATTCCCCTAAACTTCCTTTCCCTTCCCCCAAACTTCCTTTCCCTTCCCCCATCCCCACTGTGTTCTTCTTCCCTTCTCTTTCCATTTATTTCTTAAGATCATCAGGACGAAATAGAATCACTTCTTCTTCTTTAAATATACCACTACATGCTCTCCCCATAGGTTCATAAGGAGGAGATGGGGTTGGGATGATGGTAGTGCTGGTGGTAGAATCATGCAGCTCTATTTTGAGATTATTCCTGGATATAGTGATGACTCAGCTAGGTGCTTTCAGATGAATGTCCCTGACCATGGTATTGAGAGAATTGTTGGAATATCTAAGCAGAGCTGTCCATCTGGCAATTGGAAATATGGCATTAAAGCATGGGAGAGTGAGCAGATTCCAATGTAGATACATATAGTTATAGGTATGGCTATAGGAATAGGTATAGCCATAGCTATAGATAATATATCCCTGAGCAAATCACTTAACTTTTTGGTACAATATGCAATTTTCTAAGACTAAAAATTATAAATAAAGTATCACTCCTCATTAGTTGAGGGAATTCATTACCATGAGCTCCCTACTCTGATAAAATCACTTTTTAAATATATACATACATGTATGTATGTATATATACATGTATGTACATACACATTCACATGTTCATATCTATAAATAAGTATAAGTATGTGGAGAGAGCATAGAGAAAGAAAAAAAGAAGTTAAGTGACAGAGACTTGAAAGATACCAAAATTTACGGAATAGGAGCAGGAAGGTGAGGCAGTGAAATAAATGATGGTCATAGAGGTAAGAGGAGAGCCAGGAGAGAATGGTTTCATGGAAGCTGAGGAGGAATATCCTATCTAGAAGGAGGAAGTGGTCAACAATGACAAATATTGCACAAAGGTCAAAGAATGAGTGCTGAGGACTAGAAAAGGCCATTGGATTTAGCGATTAAGAGGTCTCTCCTTGGAGAGAGAAATTTCCATAAAGTGGTGATGATGGAAATCAGACTTCAGGGAGTAAACAGAGACAATAAGTGTAGGGTGTTCTTTCTCTATGTTTAACAGAGAAGGGGAGGAGTTATGGAGGATGATAGCTCTTGGGGGAAGCAAATCAAGGAAATTTTTTTTTTTAGGCTAAGTGAGACATGAGCTTGTTTTTAGGCAGAGGTGCATATGCTAGTAGAGAGGGAGATGGTGTGTGTGTGTGTGTGTGTGTGTGTGTGTGTGTGTATGTGTTTGTGTGTGTAAATAAAGCAAAGTCCTGGAGGAGATATGTGTAGGTGGGATCAAGAGCACAAGTAGAAGGCTTAGCCTTGGCAAGGACAAAAACAACATCTAATCCTCTGAGACTGACATGAAGAAGGGCAGGATGAGTGAAGACCAAAGGAGGTTGTGATATGTGAAAGAAGCTTAAAGAGAGAACTCAATGGATGGCTTCAATCTTTTCAATAAGGTGAAGTCATCTATTGAGGTAGAAGTGGGCGGAGATGGATTTCCCCCCTATTTCTTTTCATTTATTTATTTATTTGGTTATTTTGAATTTGACAAGCATCAACAAAGATGAATGTTGTCATGTACAAAAACATTTAGAGTATCATATATAAAACTGTTTCATACACAGCTTCTCCCTCTGCCTCCTTTAAATATACAACAAATTTAACAAATTAGTTCCAAAGCTGTCCTGCTTGTCTGTTTTTCCTCTGAGGTTCTTTCTGTTCTCTTCTGTGCATTTAAATTGTTTCATTGATAATCTTTTCTCTTTTTCTTCTTTTTTTGGCATCACTATAACTAGCCTCCCCCATTCCCATTCTCTGTTTAAACAGAAATAAAGAAAAAGCTTGCCTTTTAACAAATAACTTCTTCAGCTTATTCTTTTTTTTAAGTCAAGTTGGCAAAGATTTATTGTTGCGCTTTTCTTTTTTTTATTAATAAATTTGTTTATTTTTAGTTTTCAACATTTACTTCCACAAGATTTTGAGTTCCAAATTCTCACCCCATCTTGCCCCTCCCCCACCCCAAGATGGCATGCATTCTGAATACCCCTTCCCCAAGTCTGCCTTCACTTCTATCTCTCCCCCCTTCTCTTAACCCCTTCCCCTTCTATTTTCCCGTAAGGCAGGATAGATTTTTTTGTACCCCATTTCCTGTATTTCCCAGTTGCATGTGAAAACATTTTTTTTTAAACATGTGTTTTTAAAACTTTGGGTTCCAAATTTTCTCCCTTCATCCCTTCCCACCCACCCTCATTGAAAAGGCAAGCAACTCAATATAGGTTATACATGTGCAGTCATGCAAAACACTTCCATAGTAGACATGCTGTGAAAAACTAACTCTCTTTCCCTTAATCCTATCCTGCCCCCCCATTTATTCTATTCTTTCTTTTGACCCTGTCCCTCCTCAGAAGTGTTTGCTTCTGATTACCCCCTTTCCCAATCTACCCTCTCACTATCATTATCATTCCCCTGCTCTCTTGTCCCCTTCTCCCCCTATTTTCCTGTAGGGTAAGACAGATTTCCATACCCAACTGAGTGTGTATGTTATTCCCTCCTTAAGTCAAATCCTATGAGAATAAGATTCACTCATTCCCTCTCACCTTCCCCCGTTTCCCCTCCACTGTAGGAGCCTTTTCTTTTCTGTTTTTTGTTTTTTGTTTTTTTGTGCAGCTTATTCTTAATGGCTACATCCAATAATGGCCTTTTCTAGTTCTCAGAACTCATTCTTTGACCTTTGTGCATTAACAAATGGTTTCTTCAAGGGAAAGCCAAGTTCTTGTCTACTCAGAAAGTGACACCACTTATATTCTTTGAAACTTCCTTTGCTCCAGAGATGTAAGGAAGGATGCTCATTGTCTCTGAGAATAATAGTTAGAATTTACATAGTGCTTTAGGGTTTGCAAAGCACTTTACAAACATTATCTCATTTTATCCTCCCAACAACACTTGGAGGTACTTACTATTATTGTCACCCCCAATGGAAGCAGACAGAGGTGAAGTCACTTGCTCAGGATCACAAAGCTAATGTCTAAGGTAGGATTTGAATTCAGGTCTTCCTGACTCCAGGTCTAGAACTTTATCCACTGTGCTACCTAGCAGCAATTCACAAAGGTGTGATCCAGTGATGGCTCCATAAGTTATTCCTGAAGTAACCTTTCTGAGGCTCAGCTTATGGCACTTCTCTAATAATAAATCAATCCTAGGCCTCTGCTTGATCTCCTTTTGTCTCCTACAAACCTTTAACTTGTTACAGATCAATGAATGAATGGGAAGATCATAGATTCAAGAGGGTCAAACACAGTGCACTTTGATGTTTTTCATATCTGTTCTATTGAATTGCAGAATCTTTGAATTGGATCAAACCTTTTATTATTTATTAGATATGCTTTAGAAATTGTCCTGAGCTTTAATTTTGCTGATTTATGTGTATGTGACAGTAGCATGCATAGCAGGAATTAAGTTTTTCTGTTTAGTTGGTATATGCATTCTTCAGTTCCCTCAAATTCATGGAGGACAAAGTTGCATAAGCCCTGAGAAGTACAGTAATGGAAACATCTGCCCCAAGTAACTGGGGTTACACAGTTATGCACCTTATCAGTTAACTCAGTGGGAGAGGCTAGTACTGGGAGAAGTTTGAAGAAAACTTAAATGGAGGGGGAGGGCCCAGGTATTTCTCTCCTATTCACACTTTTGCATTAAGGACAAAGACCTTCCTCTTTTTTCTTCTTCTCTCTCATTTCTTCCCCACCCCCTTTCCTAATCTCTCTCTTTCCCCCTCCCCTCTTGCATCTGCCTTAGACATCACTTGTTTGAAATGTGAAATCACTGAAATGAAGCTTGTTTGAAGCTTCTATGAAAGGAATCTATAGGTCAAGGGTGCTGATAACTTATGAACTTGCATGCTTGCCCTCTGAACAGGTGTGCAAACATGACTTTCCTCCTAGATTAGCTTCAGTAAATGAATAAATGGGAGAATAAGTCTGTATATTGAACCATGGGTCATGACAGTAACTTCTAACTTCTCCCTTTTACACCTCCACTTAGCACCTCATGGAAGAGGAAGTCCATTGGGAGAATCATCTCTGTCACTTCATTTGCTCAAGAAGAGTGCCAATAGCAGATTTTATTTAGATGGGACTGATGGTCTCCCAGGAGGTTGGGATGGAGAAAGGGCCTTCTCCCATCAGTGGTATAATTTGTAAAAGGGTTTTGTCAATGTCCTCTTCCTCCTCTTCCTTCTCCTGCCTCCTGCTCTTTCTTGTTCAAGTGTCTGGGACAGCAGAAGTGTTGATTTCACACTTCCTTGATCCCACTAACCCACCTGCCATGTTAGGGAGTTAAAACTTGGGATAGTTCCCCCTCTTGCCACCTGTTTTCTTATCCATTCCTATCATGGCTATTGACATATTTACCAGAATGAGCTGAAAATCTCTGTGGGAAGATTCAATCAGGACTTCAGGATGTACTGCATTTTAGTTAATATATGTTGAACTATGAAACAGATGGCATATATCACACCCTGAGGCAAGATTCTCAGGGAACTTTTTCATGCTGGAAATATTAACCCCTCTAAAAGGTAAATTGGGTTTGTATGTTTTTAAAACCACATTTTTGAGAAAAGGAATAATGGTAATTTAATTTTCATGGGCACCTTTCTCCTGAAGAGCTCAAAACACTGTGAAGACATTATTAACGTAACTTATATGGTCAGATAGCTGATATATAGTCAAATATACAGCAGGAATATTTATATTCCTTATTTTACAGATTAGGAACCTTGACAAATATTTGTGGCAGGTTCTATTCACAGCTCTGAGACCCATAACTACTTCCAAAATTCAATGTACTATCCATGTATATTTAATCCCAAAGCTACAAATACTTACCCAGTGACTTTTGTTTTTCAGGTCAGGCCAGAAGACAAATGAATTCAAAGAAAAAAGGCACTTAATGAAAAATTATAGCAAGGTAATGACCAGGAAGTGAATCAGATGCTAAGTCTTTTCAGTGTCCATTCCTGGATGCCAGATGCCTCCAAACAGGACTACAAATCAAAGACCCATTCAATTCTTCTGTGTCCCCAACAAATGACTGAGGGAAACATCAATTCAAATGCATGAGCATTGGTGTCGTAGCTTGGTTTTCAAACTGCACTGTCTAATCAGAGAGCACAGTTTGCTTCAGGCTGGATGTACTAAAGCTCCAGCTATGACCAACAAGCCACCACCAGGGTATGGTGAGGCGTTGGAAGTCAAGAATAATATTGGAGACCCACTGTCTCTGTCTTTCTAGCTACGCTATCTATTGCTTTGGTCTCTCTCTCTCTCTCTCTCTCTCTCTCTCTCTCTCTCTCTCTCTCTATATATATATATATATATATATATATATACATAAACAGTCTAGCACTTTTTCTGCTCATTCTTCCCCATGTAGTGGGGAATTTAGAGATCAGTTTTTGCTGGCAGAAGTACGGTCTGCAGCATTTATCTGTCTAAGCCTCTGAAAAGAGGGCTGTCACTACTTCCACAAAAGACAGACTGCTCTTTCCTCGTCCTGAAGGAAAAGGAAAGGGAGGAAGTGTACAAAGGTTAGAATTAAGTGTTAGGTGATAGTGTCAACGGTCTCAGGTTGAGGTTTACTTTTTGGTTTGGCTAGTTGTGAGGAGGGGATGATTGCGGTGATTCAAGTGACGTTGAGGACATGAGCATCTACAAGACCTGGGAGTGAGATGTAGATGTGGTGACTGGGGCTCTAGGAAGCTTGCTTCACCCACTATGCCTTGATAGGACATGCTTGGGGTTAAGACAAGGGAAAGGTCTGATTGTACTAAACTTTACTCTTTTAAGGGGACTCAAAGTGACTCTCCCCTTTCTTCTTTCTCTATTTGAGGGGACAGATGGGAAATGCAAAGTTTTCTAGTTTCTTTTTTTTTTTTGGTGAAGCAATTGGGGTTAAGTGACTTGCCCAGCATCATACAGCTAGTAAGTGTTATGTGTCTAAGACTGGATTTGAACCCAGATCCTCCTGACTCCAAGGCCGGTGCTCTATCCAATTCAAATTTTCTAGTTCTTTAAAGCTACATTTGCAATTTCAGTTTTATTTAATATGACTGCCATATTAATCTAGATTAGAAGTTCTTAACTTAGGGTCCATGGCCCATGTTCTTGATTTTTTATTTTATTTTAAAAACAGTTTGATAACCGTATTTCAATAAATCGGTTTCCTTTGTAATTTGGTGTATTTTATGCATTTAAGAACCTTATTCTGAGAAAGAATCTGTAGATTTCACCAGGGGTCCATGACACAAAAAACATCAAGAACCTCTGCTCTAAAGATTTGATTGATCATGACTCTCTGACCTATATTCTTCATTGTTGTGAAGGAAAAGTCAGAGAAAGGGGGAGGGGAGCAGTGATGCCAGGTGATACAGACAAAAATGAAAGGGACAGAGAGTTGGGACTCTCTCAATTATTAGGGAGTAAAAGTATATGTCTCCCTGGCTGGGGGTCCAGTAGCTAAGGGAAATAATCTTATTTATATTAATTTCCTATTTGTAAAACCTTCTCCAAGTGGGTCAAGCATGGATCTGAGTCATCTCCTGTAGGATCTAAAAATAGCAGTTGGTTATCTATGGGGAGAAGGAGAAAAGGGAGGGTTAAGGACCACTGTGGTCATGCCAGCTTCTCCATTGTTTCCCTCTGCATTGTTTGAAATCTTTCTGCAGGGGTAGAACCAATGACAGAAACTGCAGAGTAGGTTGTGCCTGGTAGGAAAAGAAGTGGGGTGACTGAAAGAGACGGCTGGCCATGTTCACATGCCAGGGGTGGAGGTTAGAGGAGAGGGAATGATATTTTTGCTCTTTCTCCCTGAAGCAATTGAACAACTTAAAAAAAAAACAAACAAACAAACCTGAACAAACCCTCACAGTTACTCTGATACATATAGGTGTACTATATACTATACGTGTGAAGTGATTTGCCCAAGTTCACAGTGAGTCATTGGCAGAGGTAAGATGTGAGTGTTAATGGAATAACCTCACCTCTCACAGCCAATCAGCTAGTTTCTGATTCTACTTTATCAGTGTCTCTTATCTGTGCCCTATTTCTCCTCTTTTCAGTGCAGGCTAACTATCCGCTCGGAGTATTCTGATAACCTTTCTGAATCCATCCTCTCCTTTCTCCCTCTCCCTCCAACACCTCCCTCACTTTACTTCTAGAATTACCTTCCTTATGAATGAATTTGGTCTCATTACTCTTGTGGTTAAAAATCTTCAGTGGCTTTCTATTGCCTACTGAAGGAAATTTAAGTTCCTTGGCCTGATAGTCAAGGGCCTCCACGATGTCACCAGGCTTAGCTCATGCTTATCATTTCCATGTCCTCCAGACCCTTTCCAAACTGGATTATTTACCACCACCATCCCTAAATTCCCATGCTTTAAGAACACCATGTCTTTGCATATTCCCTATGCCCAGAAATCCTTCCCCTCCTACATCCCTATTGTACATTCTTTAAAGCTCAATTTCCATGCTGCCTTCTCAAGGAAGCTTTCCCAATCTCCTTTCCTCTCTTGTTCTTCTTGTATCATTTTGTTGCATCTTCCAGTGCTTATGAATTTCTTTGTGTTATATTTATCTGTTTAGATGTCATACATCCATTAGAATGTAAGCTCCATGAAGATGACTGGGTTGCATCTAACCTTTGTGTCCTCCTCAGTCCCTAGCACCATGCTTTGTTTACAGTAGGCATTTAATAAATGTTTTTTGGAGAATAAAAATAGCCAACATTTTTATAGTGCTTTAAGGTATATAACATGCTTTGCATGTAAGTATCTTTTTGATCCTCATAGTAACATTGTAGGGGTAGGTGCAGATGAGGGAACTGAGCCTGAAGGAGGTTAAGTGATTCATGCAGTCACACAGCTAGTAAATATCTGAGACAGTATTTCTGACTCCAGGATTGGGAGTCTATCTATTCATCATATTCTGTTGTTGTTGTTCAATTGTGCCTGACTTTTCATGACCCCATTTGGGGTTTTCTTGGCAAAGATACTGGAGTGGTTTGCCATTTTCTTCTCCAGCTCATTTGACAGATGAGGAAACTGAAGTAAACAGGGTTAAGTGACTTGCCCAGGGTCACACAGCCAGTTAGTATCTGAGGCCATATTTGAACTCAGGAAGATGAGTTTTCCTTATTCCAGGCCCAGCACTCTATCCACTGTACCACCTAGCTGCCCATCCATTATACTACCTAGCTGCCAATAGGGTATCCTTAGTGAAACACATAACTACTTATTCTGCTGCTTATTTGTTGTATTACTTTGGGCAAATCATGTAAGCTGTCAGGGCCTCTGTTTCTTCACCCATTAAAAAGTAGCTCACTAAGTCATGTCTAAGGCCCCTTCTAGCTGGAATACTCTATAAGTTGTAATTCAGGTCTCCCTGGGGAAAGCCAGCTCTTTCAGGCAACTTTCCTAACTCACCTGCAGTTGACCTGAAATGACCATCCTCTGGGAGTAAAGAACTAATTCAACCTGCGTATTCACCTTTTTGTCTCTGTCAGGCTTGCCAGCAAGTTGCTGCCCTTACCATACAGTTAATCAGCAAGAAGAAAAGGTGGAAGATAATATATCCTGTCCTCTTTAGTCTACCAAACTGGTTCCTTTTATAATGAGGTCGTGGGTCCCTAGTTCCTAGTTCCTAGTCAGGGCAGGGACCTACTACATGTGATCTCCACTTTAAGCAAACCAGATGAAAAAGTCAAACTTAGAAAACATCTATTAGAGCCTGATTATTAAAAGTATTCTTCATAGGACTCCTTGGAATAGCAAGATCCAATAATGAAATAAAAATAATATGATTTAAAGGAAAAAAAATTCATGGAAGCCCAGAAGGGATGGAATAAACATTTATATGGCACCTACTATATGCCAGGAACTTAAAAAGTATTATTTCATTTGATGCTCATAACAACCTTGCAAGGTAAGTGTTACTATTACCCCCCCCCTCCCATTTTATACTTCAGGTAACTGAGGTTAAGTTACTTGCCCAGGTGACACAACTAGTTAGTATCTGAGGCTGGATTTGAACTCAGATCTTCCTGACTCTAGGCTGAGGCTCTACCCTGTACCACCAACTGCTTCTGGACAGAAGCTTGTCAGTTTAGAGTTGGAAGAGATCTCCAGAATGATTTATGTTGTTGTTCAGTTGTTTCAATTGTGTCTGACTCTTTGAGACCCCATTTGGGGTTTTCTTGACAAAGATACTAGAGTAGTTTGCCATTTCCTTCTCTAGCTCATTTTGCAGATGAGGAAACTGAGGCAAACAGGGTTAAATGACTTGCCCAAGGGTCACACAGCTAGTAAGTGTCTGAGATCATATTTGAACTTGGGTCTTCCTGACTCTAACCCTGGGTCTTTATCCACTGAACCACCTAGCTGCCCCAAGAATAATTTATAGTGCTTAGATAATTTTGGGAACAAATCCATTATCATCTGAAGCATAAGCGGGTTAGATTAGATGACAGCTAAGGTCCCTTTCAGCTTTAATCCTATGTTGCTATGACTTATGATGCTGTTTTGGAAAATGAAGTAAGTCTCCATATAAGGAAAGATCCCATGAATGCTTGTTGACTCTCAGCATGACAGAGGACAGGAGTGTCACGAAGAGAGAGGCCAATATCCCCCAGCATCTAACTTGCTGTGTCGGTGGTCAGTAAAACATTGGTGAATTGCATTTTATTAAATTGAATAAAACATGGAGGCAAGACTCAATCAATAATTCAAAAAGTACTTTTGAGTACTGTATGCTCTGCACTGTGCTAAGATACAAAGGCAGAACTTATGTCACACCAGTCAAACAGAGCCCTATAACTGCAAACAGCCATGATGCTCATTTGTACAGACTGTTGACACGTATTTATTAGCATTTTTAAGCACAGAGTAACCTTAAGTAACCATCTTGAAGAATAACACTTCCTTGGCTGTATTGGGTTCTGATGCCATACAATCAACAAGCATTTATTAAATGGCTTCTATGTCTTAGGTGCTGGGGCTACAAAGACAACAAAATAAACATGTCCTGCCCTCAAGGAACTTGCATCTGATTGGGGGAGGCGGGGAGAGAAATAGTAGTCTCATCACTTAGTTATCACTGGGACTATCTAATGTCTTCTGTGGGCAGGCTAAAGCTTTGTTTCTTTTCTTTTCTTTTTTGCTTGTTTTATTTTGAAGGGACATCTTTTTTTTTTGGCTATACATGTATAATCATGTTAAACACATTTCCACATTAGTCATGTTGTGAAAGAAGAATCAGAACGAAAGAGGAAAACAACAAGAAAGAAAAAACAAAAAAGTGAAAAGAGTATGCTTCAATCTGCATTCAGACTCCATGGTTCTTCCTCTGGATGTGGATAGCATTTTCCATCATGAGTCTTTTAGAATTGTCTTAGATCATTTTATTGCTGAGAAGAGTCAGGTCTATCAAAGTTCATCATAGCACATTGTGGCTTGTTACTCTGTACAATGTTTTTCTGGTTCTGCTCACTTCACTCAGCATCAGTTCATGTAAGTCTTTCCAGGTTTTTCTGAAATCTGCCTGCTCATCATTTCTTATGAAACAATAGTGTTCCATTACATTCATATACCACAACTTGTTCAGCCATTCCCCAATTGATGGGTATCCCCTCAATTTCCAATTCTTTGCCACCACAAAAAGAGCTTAAAGCTTTATTTCCATCCCAGCTATATAATTAAGGAAGTGCCATCTTTTCTTCCCACTGTACATCTATGACCCTATGAACCTATGACCTACCAAGCCAATGGACTTTGAACAGCCTACTGTTCATCCTTTCACTTTCAGAGCATCCCTTCACTTTCTGGTCCTGCTTCTCCCTGAATGGGATTGCTTCTCACCCTAATCCTAAACTGTAACTGGAATGAGAATAGTGCCAGCTCTGAGCACTGCCAGTCTGAGGCCACCAGGGGAAGTGGGCTCAAGGCTTCAGGCCACCAGATAGTACTCCAAATGACAGAACTATAGGTGAGGAACATCTGTGACCAAGACATCAGTGTTGTCAAGGTAGTTATGTCTATCGTGCTGTAAATACCCTTGTATGTATCTATCGTCTGTCTATCTATCTATCATCTCATTTGACTCTCACAATAACCTTAGGAGGCAGAGTTTCTATGGTCCAAGTATTTGTTTGTTTTGTTTTTCTTTTTACCAGACCTGTGATTTTATTGGTATAGGACAGAGATGTCAAACTCACTGACCTTTTGGCTGCATACTCAACACAACTCCCTACAAAAACCCCTGCTACAGCCCAAATCAGATTAAAATATAACTGGGAAGTGTTTAATAAAATAAAAATACATTGTAACAAAGATAATGTTAATTTGTGGTTTTTTAAGTTAACATGCAACTGCACAGATCTGTTTCTATTTGAGTTTGACACCACTGGATGGAGAATTCCCAGTGAAGAAATTCTCTTCACCAAGGCAGATGAATACCTACCCTGCAACTTAGTCCTGAGAGTACCTTGGGGGCACTGAAAGGTAGTGACTTGACAAGGGTCAACCAGTCAAGATGTGTCAGAGGTGGGACTTAAACCAGGTTTTCTTGATTCTGAGGCTAGCTCTCTATCCACAATGCCATGCCGCTTCTCACTTACCAATATTTTTACCTCAAATGTATAGATGGGGAACCTGAGGCTCATAGTGATTAAAAACCTGCCATGCTCACCCAGCTAGGAAGCATTGGAGGCAGGGTTTGACATATGTCTCTCCTCACTCTAGGTCCAATGTTCTTTTCAGTACACAATACTTCTTCTGTCTTATGTTGTCTAGTACAGACCTTCTTAACGTGGGGTGTGGGGCTAGATTTCAGAAGGTCCATGAACTTGGATGGGAAAACAATACTTTATTTTCACTAACCTTTGATTTTCTTTGTAATAATATATATATTTTTTATGCACTTAAAATATCATTCTGAGGGGTCCATAGGCTTCACTAGACTGCCAAAGGAGACCATAACATAAGAAAGGTTAAGAACTGGTCTAATATAATTGTTCAGGAAGGAAAGCATTATATGAAAGAAGATATGGTATAGAAAGACATGTACTATGCAAGGAGCCAGAAGACCTGGGTTCTATCTCAGCTCCAAAACTGGGTAACTGAGCAAGCTGAGACAAATCGCTTTGCAAATCTGAACTTCGGTTTTCTCATCTGTAAAATGAGGAGGAGTTGGACTAAATGATCTTGAAGGTCCCTTCCAGGTCTAACATTTCATGATATAACATAGTACAATCATTCCTTTTTCCTAAAGTGAATTGACCACAAATTTTCTAATTCTACATTTTGCTTTAAGCCTTTGTGATATATACCCAACCACCCGCCCTCATACATGTGTGTTGAACATGTATATTTAGAATGTAAGCTCCCTGAGGACTGTCTCCCTTTTATATTTATACCACCAGTGCCTATCATATTACCTGGCTCAGAGTAGGCACTTTTAATAAATGCTTGTCGAATGAATGTGATGGGGTGCTTGGGTGCTTGTGCTTGTACTTGGACTCCAATTTCTCCCTAGCCTCAGAAACATTGTCTCTGATAACCACTCCTCAGCCCAAGGACACTGTGCCTAGCAGTTACTCATGCATGGGCTCCAGCACGACCCTTATCTCTCTCCCTGGTGCAGTTACACAAAGCTGGGTGAGAGAGAACTGGGCCGCTCAGGCCCCAGAGCTCAGATCATGTCTCTGGAAGCCTCCCAATTCCTTAGCAAGTTCCTGTCTTGTGAGAAAGCTTTCCCTTGTTGCAGAGCATTCTCTCATCAAGACAGAGGGAGAGGGGTGCCTTACCTAGCCCAAGGAGTTTTGTCCTTGGCTGACCCAAGGACTCTTCCTCCTGCCAGACTCCATACCTCTGTCATCTCTCTCCCTGTACGGTATACTCCCTGTACTTTCTCATCTATAGCTCCCAAAGACACCTGGAACTTTAGATTACCTCATCAGTGTCCCTGGCATTCCTTTCCCATGCCCTTTTCCATATAAACCCTAGCTCTATCCTCAGTCTCTTTCAGGTTCCTTAAGAATCCTTGCCCGCTGAAAAGAGTAACAATAAATCTTTGCTATCTTGACTTAAAGAACGCTTGAGTCTGTGAATTCATTGCAGACGACCTGTCCTGTACTCCGGTCTTTGAGGGGTCTCAATCTCTCAGACCACAACAAATGTTTATGTATACACTCTATATATGATTTTATGGTAAACCATTTTTTATACTTGGCTGTCTACTATGAAATATTCATGTTAAAAATCTTAATGCACTAGAGATTGGGGTGTTGCCTCCTTGCCTGAAATAGCTTCAAGTTAAAGCATGAATGCTGTATAAATGACTGCAGCATCTTCTTTGAAGGATGCTCTTATTTGCTTCTGTGACTGGTACCTGCAGTAGAAGAGACTTAAGTTTGTTTGTTTTACATGCATTTTTAAAATGTTCAATTCCAAATTCTCTCCTTCCCTCCACCCCCTCCCCAATCCATTGAAAAGGCAAGCAATGATACTTAAAATACATGTGAAATTATGCAAGACATATTTCAGGATCAGCCATGTTGCAAAAAAAAAAAAAGAAAAAAAGCAAGAAGGATAAAGAAAATGAAAAAAATACGCTTCAATCTGTACTCTGAGTTCACCAGTCCTCTCTCTGAAGGTGGACAGCATTGTTCATCACGAGTCCTTTGGAATTGTTGCGGATCATTGATCAGAGGAGCTAAGTCTTTCACAGTTAATTATTATTACAATATTGCTGTTACTGTCTACAATGTTCTCCTGATTCTGTTCATTCCACTTTGCATCATTTTATATAAGCCTTCCCAGGCTTTTCAGAAATCATCTCCTTTGTCATTTCTTACAGTACAATAGTATTCCATCACAATCATTTATTACAACTTGTTCAGTCATTCTCCAAAATGGGCATCCCCTCAGCTTCCTTTTTTGCCACCACAAAAAGAGCTGCTATAAATATTTTGTATATATGGGTTGTTTTAATTTTTCTTTGATCTCTTTGAAATACACACCCAGTAATGATGTTGCTGAGTCAAAGGTATACACGGTTGTATAGCCCTTTGGACATAGTTTCAAATTGTTCTTCCCCTCCAGCATTTGTCATTTTCTTTTTCTGTCCCTTAGCCGATCTTATAGGTGTGAGGTAGTACCTCAGAGTTGTTTTAATTTGCATTTCTCTATTAGCAATTTAGAGCATTTTTATATAACTATGGATAGCTTTGATGTCTTCTTCTGAAAACTGCCTGTTTTCAAATGCCTTTGAGAATGGCTCTTATTTTTATAAATTTGGTTCAGTTCCTTATATATTTGAGAAATGAGATCTTTACTGGAGAAATTTGCTATAAAATTGCCCCTCCCTCAGTTTCTTTCTTTCCTTCTCATTTTGGCTGCATTGGTTTGTTTGTGCAAACCCTTTTTTAATTTAATGTAATCAAAATTATCTATTTTACCTCCCATGATCCCCTCTATCTCTTGTTTGGTCATAACATCTTCCTTTATCCATAGATTTGACAGGTGTTTTTTTTCAATGCTACCCTAATTTGCTTGTGATATCACCCTTAATGTCTGAATCATGTACCCATTTTGACCTTATCTTGATATATGGTGTGAGATGTTGCCTATGGCTAGTTTCTGTCAGACTGCTTTCCAGTGTTCTCCACAGTTTTTGTTGAATAGTGAGTTCTTGCTCCCAAAGCTTTAATCTTCAGATTTATCAAATGCTGGATTACTGTGATTATTTGCTTCTGTATATTGTGTATTTAATCTGTTCCATGATTCAACCACTCTGTTTTTTATCTAGTACCAGATTGTTTTGACAATTACCATTTTGTAGTATGGTTTGAAATCTGGTAATGTTAGGGTACCTTCCTTCATTTTTTTTTTCATTTATTTCCTTGATATGTTTGACATTTTGTTCTTCCAGGTGAATTTTGTTTTTATTTTTTTCTAGTGCTATAAAATAATTCTTTGGTAATTTGGTACGACACTGAATAAGTAAACTAATTTAGGTAGTATTATCATTTTTATTATATTGGCTTGACCTATCTATGAGCAATTAATATTTCTTCTATTGTTTAGATTTGTCTTAATTTGTGTGAAAAGTGTTTTATAATGGTGTTCATATAGCGCCAACTGAAAATGACTGAACAAATCCCTTAAAGCAGCCACATAGATAGAGGTACCTACCTACCAGAGGTACCTGTCTTCATTTCTTTGATTCTAATGTTCCAGTGTTGGTCCAATTAGTCACTTCTGTCTTGTTAAGGAGAAGTCACAGCACTGCTCTGATCCTACAAACATCCTATTCACTGCTCCTCAATTTTACCATAGCTTCTTCTTCTGATTATCACCACCATCTTCCCAGTCAGCTCTGAAATCTCTCACCACTCCAATTCATCTTCCACCCAACTGCCTTCCAATGTGACAGACCACCTAGACATAAAAAAGAAATAGATTAGGTATTTGGGAAACAAAACAAAACTTGTGACAAAGACATGATATAGTAGTGATGGTAGACTTCGAGTATCTAGACATCTGACCTGTTTGACAAAAGCAAAGCAGCAAATATTTTCTTGGTATGCCATAGTGATAATTTTACCTTTCAAAAGGTAGAGGAACTAAACAAGAATAAACTTTATTCTAATCTGATTTTCTATAACAAATGGAGCCTGGTTACTGGGAAAGAAATGGTGGAACCATTGGCAGGATGTGACCACTACACTGTAGGGCTTGTGATAGAGAAGAAAGGAAATTTGGGCATAGTCTGACATGTCCACTAGATTTTGTGAAGGCATATTTCAAAGGGTTCAAAAGACATATAGGTAGGATCCATGGATTAAAGTACTTCAGAGGAAGTCAGCCCAGGAGGAAAGGAAGATGCCCACAATGAATTTCTGACATAAAGGGAAGCAATTGCAATGAGGAAGGGAAAAATGAGATTTGTTTGAAGGGACAGATATGAATTCACAGGGAGTTCACCAAGCAATTTAGATTTTAAAAAGAAATATACAGAATATGGAAGCAAAGCCAGGTAACAAAAAGTGAATAGGAATGTAAAAATAGTGTCTAGAATGAAGCTCAGAATGAACTAAGGCTGGTAAGGGCAGCTAAGGACAACAAAAAGGATTTTTTAAAATGCTAGATTGGGAGAGCAAGGAAGATCAAAGAAAAGGATAGGACCTTTTCTTGCAGTGGTTGGAATGATAATGGACAAGAGTGAAGGCAGAACTATTTGACTTTTACTTTCTTTCTATTTTCTCTGAAAAGGAAAATGATATTTGCATTGGATATGACACAACAAAAATGACTAAGAGGAAGTTGATACCCAAGATCAGTAAAGAGATAGTTAGAGAAAACCTCGTTGCCCTTGATGAATTTAAGTCACCTGGTCCAGATGAACTACGTACTTGGCTACTAAAAGAGATGTCAGATGTGATTGCTGAGTTTCTGTGACAGATATTTGAAAAATCATGTATTTCAAGTAGGAGTATTTCAAGAATTGAGGAATTTAGGCTTAGATTCTTAAAATCTAGCCACTGCTCAGATTTTCACAATCTAGCCAATAGCCCATAGATGCTCAGACTCCATAAGAGTCTAGCTAATATGGTGAATCTTCAATAAACTTTGTTTTTGGCTGCAAGAAGGCTTGGATCGAATTCTTTCGGGCAGGACCTGTGTATTGTGATTTTGGGGTCCCAGCACCCCTGAACCCCCAAACAGCATCATTTTGGTGGCCCGTACGGGGAAACTGCCTAACCCCAAGTTCTTCTCCAGCCAAGACTGGAAGGTATATAAGCCTCCCCCCTCCCCTCCTTTCTTGCTCTGCAGTTAGGGTTGCTCTCCAAGCACTAAGGCTTGGAGGAGCTTTTCTGGCAGACAGTTAGGAGGCTGTCTTGCATTCGGCCTGACGCTCTCAGGCTCTCGGTCCACTGGGTTGGTTTAAGGCCATGGACCTGGGTACATCTTCCGCAGCATAGAGGACAAGGACTGATGCCCTATCCAGAAGCGTATCTGTTAATTCTCTCGGTGCTAGGGAATTGGGGAAAACTGCAGTTGCTTTTTGGTTCCCTGAGGCCTACTTACTCCCTTCCCTCTACACTCCTGAATCTTCCTTCATGGAGGTTACAGGGGAAAGTTAGAGCAGCTAAAAGTATCTTGGCAGATTCTGGAGGTTTTGTGATTGATCTTTAAGGAGTTTAGAACTCCTCCTTACAACCCTGATCACTCTTTTCTCACACTCCCTTTGCTTGAGTACTTTTGATTTCACCCTCCCCAACCTGGGAAAGGAAGGAGGGGGAAGGGGCAGCAGCTACAGCATTGGCCCCACTGGCAATGGCCTTGGGCCCTATGGCAACCTTTGCCTGGAAGCATCACCCAGGTTCAGCACATCCTGCTCAAGGTAATGAAGCTAGCCTCTAAACTTGGGTAAGCACTCTCTTGTAAATTTGTAGTTTTAACTGTTAATGATGAGATGTTGATGTATGGCTTGCTGAGAATTTGCAAGTATATAGAAATCTCTAATGATTGGTTTTTTACATTAGGACAAATTTAAGTTTGAGATGTAAATCCTGGGAAAGTTTTTCCCAAGCCGTGATAAACTTGCTGTTTGAGGTAAAAGCTCATAGGATTTTATTTTGAGTTGTCTGATGGGTCATAATCCATTGATAATCAATAATCCACCATTTGAGAGAAATGCCACAAGCTACTCAGAGAAGGTGATGCTGGTGGGAAGTCAGCATTGGGAAAAGCTGAGAGGACAATTTTAGCCTCAGTCTAAGATGGGATCCTCCTGGCTCAGTTTCCCCATTATGTTCCTTTGAAAGGGAATGTTACTCACCTGGCTATTCCTGAGTCTGGCTATGAGGTGGATTTGATACTATATGATTGGAAAACTGAATTATCTGAATCTAAGCAGAGCTAAGGATGTTTTATCCTCTCAAAGTTGGGCCCTGAATCTGGGCTCTGCAGTCTTTTCTGTCAGCTTTGTGTCTTCCAGACTACAGGCCATTCACCTACAGTTGGTAGCAAACAGCAGGTACCAGCCAATGTCCCCACATCGTTCCCTGGATGCAGCCTGTGCTCAGTCCAGTCAACCTCCTCTTTGGGACCTCCTTGAGGCAGGGACAGCTCTACGCCCCTTGCCAGCAGGAAGCAGTTTCAGAAGCTGAGACCTTCGCCCCTTACCCCAAAAGAATTTGGGTTCCTTTTTGTTTGAGGGGGGAGTGATGGGTTTGGAATCTGGGCCCCAGAAAGAAAAAACCCTGGACTTTCCCACACGGCCAAATCTCTGGCATTCCCCTGAGGCTATGGTCCCATCAACTGGTCTTTCATTGTGGCTACACCCAATATCCCCTCCATAGTCTTGCCTCCCTATGGCCCCAGGATATTTCCCACCCTTGGTCCCACCTAGGCTCCATTCTCCCTTGACCACGAGGTCCAGGTCCCAGGAGTTCTGTTCACCCCAGCTTACTAGCCACTCCCATCCAGATCTCCTTAGGCCCTTCCTCCTGTCACCCTAAACTACTTGGCCACTCCTAGACCCCTCCCACAGTCTTTCTGTATATAAGGTTCATCTTGTCTGCATTAAGGTGCTTAGATTCTTAAAATCTAGCCACTGCTTAGATTTTCACAATCTAGCCAATAGCCATAGATGCTCAGACTCCTTAAGAGTCTAGCTAATATGGTGAATCTTCAATCAACTTTGTTTCTGGCTGCAACAAAAAAAAAAAAATTGAGGAATTCAAATGTTATCCTGATTTTTCCTTTTTAAAATTGTATTTTTTTTCAATTAGCAAAAATTTATTTTCTCTTTCACTTCTTATCCCTCTCCCTCATCACCCAATGGAAAAAAAGAAGATAAAACCTTTGTAACAAATATACATAGTTAAGCAAAACAAATTTCTGCATTATGCATGCCCCCAAATATATCTTATTTTGCACCCTGAGTGCATCACCTCTCTATCAGGAGGCAAGCAGGTCCACATTGTTGGTCACTGTGTTGATTAGCACTCTTAAGTCTTTCAAAGTTGTTTTTACAATGTCATTATAACTTGTTCTCCTGGTTCTGCCTTACTTCACTGTGCAACAATTCATCTAAGTCTTCCCAGGTTCCTCTAAAACTGTCTCTTTTAACATTTCTTACAAGACAGTAGTATTCTACTACATTCATATACCAAAATTCATCCAACCATTCCCCAGTTGATGAGCACCATTTTAGTTTCTAGTTCTTCTTCACTACAAAAAGGGCTGCTATAAATATTTTATTTTTATTTATTTATTTTTTGGCTAGGCAATGGGGTTAAGTGACTTGCCCAGAGTCACACAGCTAGTAAGTGTTATGTGTCTCAGGCCAGATTTGAACTCAGGTCCTTCTGAATCCAGGGCCGGTGCTCTATCCACTGCACCACCTAGCTGCCCCTTGCTATAAATATTTTTGTGCATATGGATCCTTTTCTTTGTCCTTTGATCTCTCTGGGGCATAATCCTAGTATTGGAAACACTAGTATGCATAGTTTAGTAAATTTTGGGGCACAGTTCCAGATTGTTTTCTAAAACGGCTAGGCCAATTCATAGCTCTATCCCTGGTACATTAATGTGTCATTTTTTTCTGCATCCTTTCCAACTCTTTCCACTTCCAGGGAAGAGTGTGGTGTCTATAAATCATAGGCTGGCCATTTGACTTAAAGCTTGACTTAAATTCCTAAGAAAATTATAAAAATATAATTAAAGAAATTATCGTTGAGCCTCAAAAAAAGGAATCAGTGATCACAAAAAATTAGTATCAGGAACAGGTTTCTCTGGATGAAGAATTCAGAGAAACATGAGAAGACTTATATGAACTGAGGCCAAATGAAGTAAACAAATCCAAGAAAGCAGTACATACATTAAAACAATATAAATGGAAAGATTAATAAAGTAAAAACAAAGGCTATGGAATTAAAATAACAACACTTCACTCCAGAGAAAAGATAAGAAAAATGAACTTTTCTTTCTTCACTGGAGAGGTGAGTAACTATGGGTGTGAAGATGAGTATTGTCAGATGCCATTAATGTGTTGGCTTTTTTTCCTTGTCTGTCTTTTTTAAAGCTTTGCTTTAAAAATATATTTATGCAAACAAAAATATTTATAGTAGCTCTTTTTGTAATAGCAGGGAACTAGAAATTAAAGTGGTATATGAATTATGGCATAGGAATATATGGAATATTATTGTCCTGTAATAAAGTTTTTGCTTTAAGGGAAGACTTGATGGATTGGGGGCAGAAGAAGGGTATATTTGGAAATGAATGTAATACAGAAACAAAGTCATCAATAACAAAGAAAGAAATTAAAAAAACAGATCATGCTAGACTAACTTCACTTCCTTATTTGAAAGAATTACTAGATCAGCAGATCAGGGGACTATTATTGATACAGTTTGCCTAGAGTTTTATTGAAGCATTTGATAAAACATCTCATACTATTTTGGAGGTAAAGATAGAGAAATATGGGCTAGATGATAATACAATTAGATGGATTTGGAACTGGCTAGATAGATGGTCAGAACATTTATTAATTACTCACTATGTGCCAGGCACTGTGCTAAGTGCCAGGAATACAAATACAAGCAAGCAATTAGTCTCTGCCCATGTTGTAATGGAGGAAAGTAACATATAAAGGGGATCTGGAAAGGGGAGGGACACATACATCCTCCTGGAGCAGGAAGTGGCATGGAGGCTTAGGAACTGGCAAGATAAGGCAGAAATTGACCTATCAGAGCAGGGACTTCAGGGGCAGAATCCACATTATTGGGGAGGGGAAGGAAATGGAGGTGATTGTCCCAGTAGGTGAGGTCCAATGAATGACCTCAAGGAGTAATCTTTAGTGGTTCAATATGTCAGCTAGGCAAGAGAGGTCCCCTGGAGTGTCCTGGGGATATGCCTACTCCTGTGCGTTAACAGGAATGCTCATCAAATGTGCAGATGACACAGTTCTGGGAGGGATAATTAATGCACTGGATGACAAAGTCAGGGTCGAAAAAGATCTTGACAGGCTAGAGCATAAGGCTGAATCCAATAAAATGAAATTTAATAGAGATAAATAGTCAAGTCTCACAGTTGGTTTTTAAAAATCAACTTCATAAGTACAGATGGAGGAGGTATAGTTAGAAAGCATTTGGCCTGAAAAGTGATTTGGGAGTTTGAGTGAACTATCCATCTGTCAACAAGCATTTATTAAGCACTTACTTTGTTCCTAGCACCTTGTTAAGTGATGGGGCTACAAGTACAAGTAGAAAGACCGTTTCTGCACTTAAGGATCTACATTCTAATGGGAGAAGACATCATATAAAAATTAGGTAAAAGAGGAGGGAAGGAAAAGTTCTTGGTGCAAGGTCATGGTAGAGGAAGTGTAGAGTATAGCCTGGAGAGGCCACAGTATGATGTGGTAGACAAACACTTTTACTTCCATTTTGGACTTCTCCCAGGTGTGAAGAGATGTTCATTCCACTGCTCTCTGTCCTCCTCATACCACATGTGGTGTGTTGAAGTCTGGGCATGATTTGTTTTCCCTCTTTTGGTTATGTCTAATTTATCCTGTATATATCTTGTTTATACCGAGATGTTTTCATGTTGTCTCTCTCTTTAAAATATGAGCTCCTTGAGTACTGGGACTAAGGCTTTTGTTTTTGTCTTCCTTTGTATCCCCAGCACTTAGCACAATGCCTCACACATAAATAGGTATTTAATAAATGTTTGTTAACTGACCAAGTGATAATCTGGAGATAATCTTGGCCTTTGGCCAAGAGGGGAAGCAGGATGGTAAAGAGCCTCAAGTCCATGACATAGGAGGATTGGATAAAGAGCTAGGGATGAAAGCTATCATCAAGTATGTGATAAGTTGTCATGTGGGTTAGAGGGATTTGTGCCCTGGTCTCAGAGTACAGAACTAGGAGTAATAGGTAGAAAAAAATTTTTATTCATTTTAAACTTAAATATAATACATGAAAAGAAAAAAAGAACATTTCCATGTACACAGAAGAACATAAGATAGGATTCAATATAAAACAATAAATTTCCATTTCAAACTGTTCATTTTTTTTGGAAAACCTATGTTATAAATACCATACATTGTTTTCAAAGCTACCCAGCTTTTCTGTGCATCCTTCTAAGTTTTCTTTTGTTCTCTGGTGTGCATTTTTTATTTTGTTTTTTTTCTTCCTCCCTCCCCACTCTGCCCTAGAGAAGGCCACAATTAAATGCAAATGTATATGTATACATATATATAATATATACACATATATGTGTATATATACGGATATAGACACACATATATCTATAAACATACCCATATATATACATAGGCATACATACATATATGTAAGACCATGCTAAGACCATACTAAGACCATACTATGCCTATTTCTATTTGTCAATTTCTTCTCTGGAGGTGGATAGCATCTTCCTTCATAGGTCCATGTCTTTCTATGTTTTTCTAAATCAACCAGCTCATCATTTCTTATATCACAATAGTATTCTATCACAATCATATACCACAACTTGTTCAGCCATTCCCCAGTTGAAGGGCATCTATCATTTTAGCCTATCTGATATGTATAAGATGATGTCTCAAAATTGTTTTAATTTGCATTTCTCTATTCAATAATGATTTAGAGCATTTTTAATATGATTACACATAGTTTTGATTTCTTCATCAAAAAACTACCTGTTCATATCCTTTGAGCATTTATCAATTGGGATATGACTTGTATTCTTAAAAATTTGAGAAAGTTCTTTATATATTTGAGAAATGAGACCTTTATCTGAGATATTGTTTATGAATTTTCTGCTTTCCTTTTCCAATTTTATGCTTTCCTTCTAATCTTGGCTACATTGATTTTATTTATATAATAACTTTTAAATTTAATCAAAATTATCCATTTTACACCACAGCAATGCTCTCCTTTTTGTTTCGTCATATATTATTCTTCTATCCATGAGTCTGACAGGTAATATGTTCCATGTTCTTCTAATTTTCTAGAAGTGTCAAAGAGACAATTTTAAACTTGATATCAGGACAAATCTAAAAATCAGTTATTCCAAAGTGAAATGGGCTGCCTCTGAGAGGAGAAAAGCTCGGTGACCATTTGTTGATTTGTTGGGGATATCATAGCAGGGGACTCTGCTGGGTATGAGGTCCCATCCAACTCTGAAATGCTGTAGTCCTGTGATCTCGAGGAGCTAGGAAAGGAAGAACAGCTGCCTACCTGAGGCTGCAGGGCCATGCAGCTGCCTGCAATTTCCCAGGCCTATTTCAGGGTGTGTGGAATTAGCCTTGCGCTGGTATTGTTTGTGGAGTGGTTGGAACCTGGCCAGGTGTGGTGAAGGAAGGGGCAGGGGCAAAGAATTGAAGACTTTGAGGACTAAGATGAGTGCTTTCAGGGAAGAATGAATTGCGCTCCAGAAAGTTCAGAGTGCGTATGGGACAGAGTGCTGTGGTGACTGAGTAAGTTTTCAGAGTGCAAGAAATTAGTTCCATGATGATACTTTGGAGAATTTGGAAATAGGGATTGAGGGACCATGGAGGAAATGTGAACATTTGAATCAGTGAATGTATGCAGAAGAGAGGGAGAGAAGAAAGGAATGAATGCCAGGCAAGTGAGCAGTGGATGAGTCCTACATGTGTGTGAACCTGCTCCACTCCCCTCAAGAAACTGAATGTGGATGGAAAGCCAAGCCATGTCCTAGTGTTCTACCTCCCTACCCAACCCCTGAATGCTAATGAAAGGAGTAGTGAGAGGAGGCTGTTAATCAGATTTTGTCTCAGTCAATTTATGTGAATAATGCATTTCTGAGTGCCTCTTAATTCCTTTTAAGAAATAGACTAGCAGCCCCTGGGGCATGTGTGACAGTTTCGTGACAATGCCATTGATTCTCCTCAGTCTCTCCCTGGGAGAAGGATGAAGGGGGAAAGATACTAGATTCTTGTTACACATTTTTATAGTGCTTTGTGCTTATAGTGCTTTAGATACATAATCTCATTTGATCACCATAATCAACTACATTCTAGTCTACAGCTAGTCCTCTGTATATTCCAACAAGAGTATGTTAATCATACATTGAAGTCCCCAGGGTTGTCCCCTGATCTTACATCATTTCTCTCTTGCATTTTCTTAAAGATATAACCCTCATCTGGATGTCTCCCTCCTGCATAATTTGGTAGGTTTCCTTCCTTATGCTAATTTAATTTAATTAATTTCTTTATTAATTTATCAGAAAACATTTACTGAGCACATACTATGTGCAAAGCACTGTATTAGGTTGTAAAGGAGAGATATGTGCATAAGACAGAGCCCATGATCTCATGGAGCTCATAGTCTAGTTCATGTCAAATGGTTCTCTTTTATTTCATTTTTTCTTTTTAAAAGTACTGTTGATGCTAGGATTTTTTTTTTTACATCATTCTTATATCCAGTGGTGCTGGTGTTTAACAACCAGCTCTCCAAGAAAGAAAAATATACACATGAAACATGTAAGTTTAGTCAGAATCATTAAGATTTTCTTGATCAATTTCTTGAGTCCAGACAATCAACAAAAGAATAAATCAAGCCCTGATCTGCAGCCTTTATTGATTTCTGAGGTGTGAATGATCATGCTGAAAATTTAACAACCAGCTCTCACTACTTGTTTTGAGCTGGTTCTAGAACACCCCTGCTTATATCCTAATGATCCTCCCACTCTGATACAATATCCTCCTTTGTGGTAATATGAGTATGCTTTAGATTGATTTTCAGTTGTTTTTCAGTCATGTCTGACTCTTTGTGACCCCATTTGGTGTTTTCTTGGCAAACATACTGGAGTGGTTTGCCATTTCCTTCTCCAGCTCATTTTATAGATGAGGAAACTGAGGCATGCAGGGTTAAGTGACTTGCTCAGTCACAAAATGTCTGAGGTCATATTTGAACTCAGAAAGATGAGTCTTCCTGACTCCAGACCCAGTGCTCTATCCATTGTGCCCCCTAGCTGCCCCTATGCTACATAATTTCAAACAAATAACCATAGTTAAGCAAAAACAAATCAACACATTGGCATGTCTGGAAATGTATGCCTCATTAAGCATCTCTGGTTCATCACTACTCTGCCAAACACCATTACTTAAGCTTCACCAGCCATCCTCTGAAGTCATGGTTTTTCACTATATTGATCAGAGTTCTTTGATCTTGATGTCTTTCAGAAATGTTTCCCTTTATGTTAGTGTGGTCATGGTGTAACTTGTTTGCCCATTACTGCTTCTTTTGCTCTATATTGGTTCATACAATCCTTCCCAAGTTGCTCTAAAGCCTTCATATTTATCATTTCTTATGGCATATATTACATTATATTAATGTACCATAATGTGTTCTGCCAATCCTCAATCAATAGGCATACACTGTCCTTTTAGTTCTTTGCTTCTATAAGACTTGAAGCATGGTTCTCCACATATTATCTGATTAATCTGTTTCTCACTGTTAGTACTAGGATGACAAATTAGAAAATAGCCCTTCTTGCTGCTATCCCAGATCATTAGAGCTCTTGACCTAGCTTCCTACTACACTGGGAAGATTAAAGCCATCTGATATGATCTCTCCACTCTCCTTGCATCATAACCTCTTTCCCCTTCTTTCCATACCCAGAAAAAGAGAATAGACTTCTCCCAAAGGCCAATCTCTTGATCTGATTCTATTCCACCTCCTGTAAAATCCTTGCTTCAGGTGACATCATGATCTTCATCCTCATTACCATCCTCATTACCATCATCATCATCATCATCATCATCATCATCATCATCATCATCATCATCATCATCTTACTGTCATTCTCTGCCTTTGTCTTGTTCTCTCTCTGTTTCTGTCTCTTTCTCTGCTCTCTCCCTTCCCTCCCCGCTTGTATTTTCAGGCTCTCCATTGGCACTGGCTGCTTCCCATCTGCCTATAAACATGCTTACTTCTAAAAAAAAGTCTTTCATTAGGACCTTGGAAGCACGGAAGTATTATAAACTAACACTTACGGTTTATGATTTAAGAGCTCTCTGAGAAGAAGTTAAGGACAAGGCAGAGAGTAGTCACTAGGGATGCCAGGAAGGGGGAGATGGGTCTGAAAAGAAAAGTGGGTGGCTACTGAAGACAGCTTTGACCAAGGCAAATGGAAAGGTGGGAGTTAGGTAGAGGGCAGGGTGGGAGTGGGTGCTGAGACCTGGCCACTGTAATACACTGCCAGACTTTTGCTACGTGTACTTTCCCACGATATGAATTCTTTCTTGCTAGCCGTTGTCTTTCTGGCTGCTGCCGTCTCATCAACCCTTCCATCCACCCAGGCCAATCTAGTATTCATCTACTTAATGCCTCTTAATCATTTCCACTCAAAGACATCCCTATTCCACACTCCAAACGCAAGATTTGAAGACCTGAGCTATAAAGTGCCTTTTAAAAAAATCACCTACAATGAGATTCAGGCCTTCATTAAGACAAATGCTCAACCTAGGGTGCCAACCCTTGCAAACAACTCTGCAACTCTTGTTTGGGGTCTTCCTCATAAGAATACATTATGACAAGTCATCTGCCTCCTCTCATGGAAAAGTTTGGCCAAACCCTTGACCATGGTGCAGCCAAGATTATGCTGTGACTTTTAAGGGCAAAAGAGCTGGCAGATTGCTTCAGAACGTGATCTGGGATGGCTGCTACCTTGGGGCAGATCTGACCAGTAGCACAAAATATCTAATATAGGAAAGCCAAGGAATCCTCTCCCCTCTAGAATTCTCAGAATTTATAAGTAAACTTCTCATTTTGCAGATGGGGAAATTGAATGACAGATGGGGAGACTGAGTGGTTTGCTCTTTTTTTGTGTCCTAGACCCCTTTGGTGTCTAGTAAAACCTATGAACTTTTTCTCTGAAAAGGTTTTTAAATGCATAAAATAAAATGCATAGGATTACAAAAGAAGTCAATTATATTGAATTACAGAGGCAGCTAGGTGGCACAATCGATAGAGCCCTGGACCTAGAGTCAGGAGGACCTGAATTCAAATCCTACCTCAGATACTTATAAGCTGGGCAACCCTGAGCAAGTCACTTAATCTCAGCCTCAGTTTTGTTGTCTGTCAAATGGGAATCATAATAGGACCTATCTTCCTGGGTTGTTGTTAGGAACAAATGAGATAACATTTTGTAAAGTGCTTTGCAAACCTTAAAGTGTTATACAAATTCCAACTGTTATTATTACAGTTATCAAAATATTTTTAAAAACCCAATTTTATGGATTCTAGATTCAGAAGCCCTGCTGTAGTCTATTCAGGCTATTAATGCATTCATCTGTCCATTCTTTCAATAAGTATTTATTGAGTATCTATGGTAAACAAGGGGCAGCTAGGTAGTGCAGTGGATGGAATGCCAGGCCTGGAGTCAGAAAGGCTCATCTTCCTGAGTTTAAGTCTGGCCTCAGACACTTACCAGCTGTGTGACCTTGGGCAAGTCATTAAACCCTGTTTGCCTTAGTTTCCTCATCTATAAAATGAGCTGGAGAAGGAAATGGAAAACCACTTTAGTATCTTGGCCAAGAAAACGCCAAATGGGGTCACAAAGACTCAGACACAACTGAAAAAAGACTGAAAACAGACCACAGTAGACAGAGCCCTGTGGAAACATAAGCTTCTAGGATCATAGATTTGAGCTAGAAGGAAACTCAGAGGCCAATTAATCCAACCAATCTTTTGCTTTTACAGATGAAGAAACTAAGGTCCAATGAAGTTAAGTGACTTGTCCAAAGTCACACTGGTAGTAAGCATCGGAAGTAAGATTTGTACACAGACCTGTGACTGCAGAGCCTGTTTCACCACACCATCCTGCCTTCCCACAGCCACTGCTTTCATGGAGCTTAGAGTCTAGTAGAGGGAAAAGATTTTCAGCAGGAAATTAAGAGAAGCAGGATGATGTCATATAACAGGATAAGCCCTGTACTAGGAGTTACAAGACCTGGGTTCTGGTCTTGATCCTGCTATTAATGATCTCTTTGTCCTTGGACAAATCTTTTAATCTCTCTCTGAAAGCATTTCCCCCTCTATGGGGTTGGATTAGATGATTTTTCAAGGTTTTTTCCAGCTTAGATGGTCTATCATTCTAGGTCTCTATCTCCAGTAATCTATTCTGCACTCAAACTTTTTGACCATATTTGTGGTCCATATTTGTGACCATATTTGTGACCATAACCCATTCAAATGGATAGGAGTTTACCTTTGGCCTTAGAGAAATGGGAAATGGGACGTCTCTTGCTCTTTGGAATTGAAGTACAGATTTCACCAAGTAGGTGCTTCATCAATTCATTCATCATTCATTTCATGAGCATTTATTAAATAATTATCATATGCTAGGCATCGTGCCAGGCACAAGAGATACTGAACTGAGCCCACCCCCCTCTTCCTACACCATCAACAAAACAAAATAAAACAGTTTTCTGCCCTAAAAGGACTTTCTTTCTACTTAGAGAAAATAACATGTGATTAGAGATGCTGAATCTAAATGGGGGTGACGCTTTTCTACAGAATCTTTCAACTCTTTCTCCCTCCCACCACCCTGGTAAAGGCCCTCATCCCCTCACACCTGGACTATACCAATAGGTTGTCAATTGGTCCCCTTGCCTGAAGGCTCTGCCCACTCCAGTCTATCTTTCACTCAGTTGTCAAATTGATCTTCCTAAAGCCATGTCTGACCATGTCATCCCCCTCCCCCAACCCCAACCCCCAATCAATAGCTGTGGCTTCCTATTGGTTCCAGGATCAATATAAAATCCTATGTTTGGTTTATAAAGCTCTTTAGAACATGGCCCCTTCTGCCTTTCCAGCCTTCTTTTTCTTTACTTTTGAGTTTCAATCCAGTGATACTAACTTCCTGCTATTCCTCCATCTTTCAACTCAGCAGTTTGGCTGTGGCCCATTCCTGAATCTGTCTGTCTTTCTGTCTGTGTCTGCTTCTCTTCCTTCCTCCCTCTCTCCTTCTCTGTCTGTCTGTCTCTGTCTATCTCTCGCTGTCTATCTGTCTGTGTCTATCTGTCTCCGTCATTCTGTCTCCCTCCCTCCTTTCCTCCCTGCCCCTCCCATCTCTGCATCCTATCTTTCCTGGCTTTCTTCGAGTCCCACCTAAAGTCCCACCTTCTGCAAATAACCTTTCTCAATCTCCCTTAATGCTGGTGCCTTCCATAGTTGTTTTCATGTTATGTACCCCATTAGACTGTAAGCTCTCTGAGAGCAAAGACTGTTGTTTGCCTTCCTTGTATCGTCAGTGCTTAGTGTAGTTTTAATCCATAGCAGGTGCTTAATAAATGCTATTTTAGTGGCAGACTAACAGGTAGGCATTGGGACCAGGGGAGGTGGGGAATGTGTCAGGTCCCTCTCCCACCAAGACATTCCCACTCTTAGACCCACATTCACAAAACAAGTTTAATCCAGGAAAATTCCTCTAGGTCTCTAAAACAACATAGTGCATCTATAATTTTTCCAAGAATCCCTGAAACAACATAACCTATTCCAAGAATAAGGGTTGTGGTTAAAAAATCTATCCTGTATGTCCTTGTAAATGTATAAAGGACCCAAACACATCTGAGATGAGACCCCTTGAGGTAACATCCCCGCTGGGGGCTGCTCATAGGATCTTAGATTTAGAGCTGGAAGGTGCCTTAGAGAACATCAGGTCCAGCTGTCTCATCTGGTAAGTGAGGAAACAGGATCACAGGGTTCAATGACTTGCCTGTGTTCACACATCTGCTAAGAGTCAGAGGATAATCCGAACCCAAGTCATACTGACTCAAGTCCAGCACTCTATCCACCATACCATGCTGCCTATTGCACTTGAGGGGAGGGTTGGGTCCCCAGAAAGGGGAATCTACTCTCAGGATACTAGAGATAACCTTGTGGGTTTAAGCTTCTTATACTGTGAGCTCTTGAGCTTTCATCAGTATGTTTCCCATTAATGGTCATCCCGTAGACTTAATTAGATTTTAGCAAAGGCGTTAACTAAAATGTTATCTTTACTAAAATGGTATTCCCAAGATGATATAGTAAGACAGTTGGCATAGAACATTCCCTCGCCTCCATTCCTACCTCAAACCCTAGAGTATCCCCCCAACCCCCCCCCCACAAATACATGCTGGGTCTATTGGAAGAGTGGGCTCAAACTTAGAGGACAATAATAATGAGGCACACATGTGGGGAATACATGTGGTAATGCAATAACTCTTAAGTCCGGATACTTCATGGCCTGGAAGTCTTTTTTTTTCTTTTTTCATAATGCTCATGGCATTTCTACACAGGTAAGGCATCCCAGACTGGATGGGCTCCTAGAATCTACCCTTTTCTTAATATGTAACTCACACTTCTCTCCACAATGAGGGGTCACACTCCCTGAAGCTGCCTCCTTCCTCGGGTGACTGTCTCTCCAAATCTGTCTGATCTTGGTATGTTTCTCTTTTCCTGCCTAAATGCATTTTCTTCTACTACCCCAGTCTCTCTGATGACATGGTCTTCGAAGGTAGGAGGATTGTTTCTCCCACCCCCAACTCTAGGCTCACTGTCCCCTCCCCATTGCCCTCTAGTATAAATGTAAGCATGTGCCTCTAAGAAGATATCTGAGTTTGGAATCCTTCCCCACTAGACTGGATCTAATTTCCAAACTGATGAACTCCAAAATGAATATTTTCTGCCTCTAGACTATGAATTGCTGAAATTCCTCCAGCTATTTAAAGCACCTAAAGGTGTAGTTGGACAATAATTCTGCTGGCCACTATGGAGGCACCCTTTCCTCTTTCCTTTGGTCCTCATCCCTTCCCCCAGATGGGAACCACAAGCTCTATTCCTTCTGGTCTTACCAACTGCCCTGCCTCTGCCTCTTCAGGTCCTCCAGACTGTACCATCTTCTTGCAGCTGAACTTGTCATTATATGTGGTCTCTCAAAATTAGAGTGTGAGTTTCCTGAGATTAGCATTGTTTTACTTTTACTATTTGTACATCCAGATTTAACACAGTACTTGTCACACAGTAAACATTTTGTTTGTATGTTACAACCAAATTGTATGATTACTTTGTTTTGGTGTTATGAAAAATTCCTTAATACCTACTCCTTTGTTAATTGATTGTTGATTCAATTGAGGTGTCTAAGCCTTTTAGGGGCAGCTGGGTGTTGCAGTGGATAAAACCCTAAGCCTGGAATCAGAATTCAAATCTGGCCTCAGACATTTACTAGCTATGTGAACTTGGACAAGTCACTTAACCCTGTTTATCTCAGTTTCCTCATCTGTAAAAATGGGCTGGAGAAGGAAATGGCAAACTACTTTAGTATTTTTTCCAAAAAAAAAACCCAAAACCAAACAAACCCAAATGAAGTCACAGAGTTGAACAAGACTGAATAACAACAAAAAAGCCTTCTGTGATTACATCAATTGAAGTAGGGGGAAGACACCTCCCTGGCCCCTTTTATACTGCAAATGTTATCTCTTCCAATGGAATACAAGGCTTTGAAGATAGGTATTTTCTTTTCTTTTCTTTCTTTCTTTCTCTTTCCTTCCTTCCTTCCTTCCTTCCTCCCTTCCTTTCTTTCTTTCTTCCTTCCTTCCTTCCTTTATTCCTTCCTTCCTTCCTTCCTTCTTTCCTTTCTTTCTTTCTTTCTTTCTTTCTTTCTTTCTTTCTTTCTTTCTT